>NC_044988.1:81822662-82028808 GCF_008728515.1 Papio anubis | reverse complement strand
GAACGCTGTCTCACTTGACTTCGTCAACACCACACTCTCCTGGTTTTCCTCCTACCTTATTGGTTGTTCCTTCTCAGGGTCATTTGCTGGTTTCCCCTTCCAAGTGCAAAAGGCTGGAATAGCCTAGAGATTAGCCTTTTCATCTCTTCTCTATCTACAGTCATTCCCTGAGTAATCTTATCCAGTGGCATGGCTTTAGGTACCAACTATCCTTTGATTACTTTCAAACTTATACCACCAACCCTGATACCCCACTCGGTGGTGGGTAGTCTCCAAAGATGGCTGCCATCAATTCCTCCCATCCCTGTCAACATATGCCACTGTTCTCATCAAAAGGTGGAGTCTGTTTTCCTTCCCTCACATATGTGCTGGCCTTGTGACCTGTTTTGACGAATAGGATATGGCAGAAGAGATGCTATGTCAGTTTAGACCTAGCTTTAAGAGGCCTAACAGCTTCTGCTCTTGTCCTCTGTGGACAGCCAACCACTATGTAAGACATCTGACTCCCTGTGATCGCCATGTTGTGAGGAACCCCAAGCTAACTATGTGGAGAGGTCACATGGAGCACTGAGGTGCCAGAAATGTGAGTGAAGCCTTGGACCTTTCTGCTCAGCCCAGCCACCAGCTGAATGCAGCCAGATGAGTAACCCCAACTGATGCCACATAGAGCAGAACTGGCCAGCTGTATGCAGTCAACCCACAGAGTTGTAAGAAATAAGAAATTGTTGCTGTTTTAAACTTCTGAGTTTTAGGGAAGCTTATTGTGCAGCAAAAGATAACAGAAACACCCTTGATCTCCGGACTCTCGTACCTAATGTCAGCATGTATTGTCAGTATCTCCACGTGAAAATCCAATAGGGATCCAAACTTACATGTCTACATGTTCACTGGATTTTATTTTTTTGGTGCATTGGCTGGGATTCAAGACAATTGGTGTTTTTGTTTTGTTTTGTTTTGTTTTTTGAGACAGGGTCTCACACTGTCACCCATGCTAGAATGCAATGGTGCAATGATTGTGGCTCACTGAATCTTCAACCTCCTGAGCTCAGGTAATCCTCCCACCTTGGCCTCCCAAAGTTGGGATTATAGGTGTGAACCACCGTACCCAGCCTAAAATTGGGTTCTTGATATCTCACCCTCTCATGAGGGTGGGTGAGATATTACCCTCCCAGTGTACTATTCTGCCAGCATTCTCCATCTCAGTAGATGGCCATTTGCATGGGCATAAAGATAGGAGTCATTCTAGACTTTCCTTTCTTTCACATTCCTCTTTCAATTTTATCAGCTCTGGCCTCAACATATATCCAGAGTCCCATGAACTCTTACCACCTCCACCACTGTCATCTTGTTCCAAGCCACCATAATTATTTGGCTAGAATACTGCAACAGCCTTGTAAATAGTCTTCTACCTTCCATGTTTTTTCCCCTGCCCTCCATCCCATCATCCTACAGTTAACAACATTCAACACAGCCTCCAGAGTGATCTTTTAAAAATAAGTAAGGCACATGAAAGATGGTCAACATTGCTAATCATTAGGGAAAAGCAAATCAAAACCACAGTGAGGTTCTACTCCCCACTTACCAGGATGGCTACTATTAAAAAAAAAAAAAAAAGAAAGAAAATAATAATTGTTGGTGAGGTTGTGGAAAAACTGGAACCCTTGAGCACTGTTGGTAGGGATGTAAAATGGTACATCCTCTGTGGAAATAGTATGGTGGCTCCTCAAAAAATTAAACTTAGAATTACCATCATTTGATCCAGCAATTCCACTTCTGGGCATATATCCAGAAGAACTGAAAGCAGGGACTTGCACAGATATTTGTACACCCTTGTTCATAACAGCATTATTCACAATAGCCAAAAGGTAGAAGCAACTCAAATGTTCATCAACAGATGAATGATTAAACAAAATGTGGTATATCCATGCGATGGAATATTATTCACCCTTGAAAAGGAATGACATTCAGATACATGCAACAAGATGGATGAACCTGTAAGACATATGGGACAAATATTGTATGATTCTATATACATGAAGTACCTAGAGTAGTCAAATTCATAGAAAGTAAACAGTGGCCAGGCACTGGGGGAAGGGGAGAATGAGGAGTTACTGTTTAATGAGTGCAGGTTTTCAGTACAAGATGAAAAAGTTCTGGAGATGGATAGAAAGTAGTATCAGTCACATAGCAATGTGAATGCACTGAATGCCACTGAACTGTACATTTAAAAATGGTTAAGATGGCAAATTTATGTGTATTTTACCACAATAAAAATTAATAAAAACTCTAATGAGTGTCCATCTCACTAAGAGTAAAAACCAACATCTTTACAATGGATTACAAATATACAGAATATTATGAGATTAGTCTATTTGTTGGAACAAACAAAACATGAAAAGTGAAGGTTTTTTCACCTTGAATTTTAATGTATACTTTCTCTGATCTTTTTATTTTATTTTAGTTTTTGAGACATGGTCTCACTCTGTCACCAGGCTGGAATGCAGTGGTGCAATCTCAGCTCACTGCAGCTTCAACCTCCTGGGTTCAAGTAATCCTCCCGCCTCACCCTCCTGAGTAGTTGAGACTACAGGCTGCCACACCTGGATAATTTTTTGTGGGTTTTTCTTTCTTTTTTTAATTTTTAGTAGAGATGAGGTCTCACTATGTTGCCCAAGCTGGTCTGGGATTCCTGGGCTCAAGTGATCCTCCCGAGCTCAAGTGATCCTCCTGTCTTGGCCTCCCAAAGTGCTGGGATTATAGGCATTAGCCACTGTGCCTGGCCTCCCCCTTGAATTTTTTGAGATGGAGTCTCACTCTGTTGCCCAGGCTGGAGTGCAGTGGCGCAATCTCAGCTCATTGCAACCTCTGCCTCCCGGGTTCAAGCAATTCTCTTGCCTCAGCCTCCTGAGTAGCTGGGACTACAGGCATGCGCCACCATGACTGGCTAATTTTTTTTTTCTTTTGCATTTTTAGTGGAGATGGGGTTTCACCATGTTGGCCAAGATGGTGATGAACTCCTGACCTTGTGATCCACCCGTCTGGGCTTCCCAAAGTGCTGGGATTACAAGTGTGAGCCATTGTGCTACGCCTGAATTTTTTTTTTCTTTTTTAAGACAGACTCTCACTCTGTCACTCACGCTGGAGTGCAGTGGCACAACCTCAGCTCACTGCAACCTCCACCTCCCAGGTTTAAGTGATTCTCCTGCCTCAGCCTCCCAAATAGCTGGGATTACAGGTGGGATTACAGGCGTGCACCACCAGGTCAGGCTAATTTTTGTATTGTTAGTAGATATGGGGTTTTGCCATGTTGAGCAGGCTGGTTTTGAACTCCTGGCCTCAAGTGATCTGCCTGCCTCAGCCTCCCAAACTACTGGGATTACAGGTGTAAGCCACTGTGCCTGGCCTCCTCCTTGAATTTTAACACACAGGTTCCCTGTTTCTGTTAGTGTTATTTAGCTCTTCTGTGGAGAGGTTGCTGGTCTATTGAGAATGGCCAATGGCCAGCCGGGTGCGGTGGCTCACGCCTGTAATCCCAGCACTTTGGGAAGCTAAGGTGGGCGGATCACGAGGTCAGGAGATCGAGACCATCCTGGCTAACATGGTGAAACCCCATCTCTACTAAAAATACAAAAAAAAAAAAAATTAGCTGGGCGTAGTGGAGGGCACCTGTAGTCCCGGCTACTCAGGAGGCTGAGGCAGGAGAATGGCGTGAACCCGGGAGGCGGAGCTTGCAGTGAGCTGAGATCGCGCCACTGCACTCCAGCCTGGGTGACAGAGCGAGACTCCATCTCAAAAAAGAAAAAAAAAAAAGAATGGCCAGATGACAATTGGGATTTGAGGCAAAACTGTATATGCCTCCATCCAGCTGTGGAACTAGCATGTCTGAAAGATGATGAATGTCAGTCTCCGGCCCAGAGCCATATCCTTATTTTATGCAGCTTTAGATAAACCAGCCTGGTCCATCAAACAGAAAATGGTTTGACCTGAGCAGCTCCGCCCCTCCACTCTGCCAGAAGGTGATGATGTTTTCTTAGCCCCTGCTTCAGCTTTAGTGTCAGGCGAAAGGAACTTTGAAGAGAGTCTTCTGGACACCTCTGGGACCTCAGGGCCTTGCCCTTGCGGTTCCTTCTGCCTGGGATGGTCTTTCTGGTATCCATGTCGCTTGCTCCCTCAACAGCCTCAAGTCTCAACTTAAATGGCATCTTTTCAATGATGCCTTCTTTGACCACTCCATTTAAAATTTCATCTCCCTTTCCCAGTACACTCTTGCTTCATTTTTCTCTGTGGCACTTAGACCCTTTAACATAGAACGTAATGGGCCAGGTGCGGTGGCTCATGCCTGTAATCCCAGCACTTTGGGAGGCCGAGGTGGGCGGATCACGAGGTCAGGAGATCGAGACCATCCTCGCCAACATGGTGAAATCCTGTCTCTACTAAAATACAAAAAATTAGCCAGGTGTGGTGGTGCACGCCTGTAGTCCCAGCTACTCGGGAGGCTGAGGCAGGGGAATTGCTTGAACCCGGGAGGCGGAGATTGCAGTGAGCTGATTGTGCCACTGCGCTCCAGTCTGGCGACAGAGCAAGACTCCATCTCAAAAACAAACAAACAAAAAAAAACCGACAACAACAAAACATAGAATGTAATTTATATTGTCTTCCTTCTCCATCTAGAATAAAAGTGCCATGCGTGCCGATGTTTTTGTGTTTTCTGATGCATTTCTCTATTGCTCAGAACAGTGCCTGGCACATCATAGCAAGTGTTCAAATATTCTAATGAATAAATGAAATCGGTCAGGTGTCCAAAGGGAAAACTGGCGTCTTGGTCCAAAGCAACGGACTCTCCGGAGAGTGGACCCTCCTTCCAAGTGGACCTTCTCCCCACATGCACATAGACAAAAAACTATGCCTGTAATTGTAGGGGTCCTTGGACTCCCTGAAGCCCAGCCATGAGTCCCAGGTTAAAATCTTTTGATCAAAAGGAGGTTAGCTGCTACCTTGGTAGATGCTTCTCCAATACAGTGTTTTGGAAATCTCAATGCCACAGACATTACCGAGGCTCTTGGAGGATCTGGAACGTTGCAATATTGTAGCAAATACAGTGAAGCTGTCAGCATAGTTCTGTTAAGAAAACATGGGTTGTGCCAGCCCCTTGGTCTTCACTGCTGAGTCTATTAATTCAAGTTCTCTGAGGGAAACATGCACCATTGAAAATACAGGCTCTGAGGCCGGGCGCAGTGGCTCACGCCTGTAATCCCAGCACTTTGGGAGGCTGAAGCGGGCAGATTACGAGGTCAGGAGATCGAGACCATCCTGGCTAACATGGTGCAACCCCGTCTCTACTAAAAATACAAAAAATTAGCCGGCGTGGTGGTGGGCGCCTGTAGTCCTAGCTGCTCGGGTGGCTGAGGCAGGACAATGGCATGAACCCGGGAGGTGGAGCTTGCAGTGAGCCACTGCACTCCAGCCTGGGTGACAGAGTTAGACTCCGTCTCAAAAAAAAAAAAAAAAAAGAAAGAAAGAAAGAAAAAGAAAATACAGGCTCTGAGCAGCCACTGGCTGAGACACAGACCTCTATGCTAGGAGGTGCTGACCTTTATTAGATAAATGACTTCTTTTCCTAATTTAGCCACTCCAGGAGTCAAATGCTCACAGACAGAAAGCTACTCCATTTGAATACATGTGGCTCCTTGGGAATGGCAGATGCCTTGCAGGTGACTGTGGTTGGTTTGTAGCTTTGTTCAACATTGCTGTCCTCTGAGGCAGCAGAATGCAAGAGGCCTAGCTTGCCTCTCAGGAGGAGCTCTCATATATCGTGTGCCAGATGAGAACTGAAGCAGCAGCATGAGTTTTACGAGAGCAGGGTGTGTTGGCAGAGGAGCAGGTGGGAGGGAAGGGCGGGAGACAGGGAGGGCATGGCGTAAATGCAAGATCCGACAGTTCACGTGGCCGATGTGGAACTTTATCAGAAAAGTTTTGGCAAGCCAGGAAGGAAGAAATGATAGAATAAGACTTGTGTGTAGTGAGGCTTCTAGGAAGCAGTTGGGGAGGGACTGGTGGCGGCAAGAGGCAAGGAGGCCACTCAGGCAACTTCTGCATAATAATTGGGCAAAGTTGTGTGTGCTGACCAAGTTGGTGGCAGTGAGGAGAATGAGAAGGGAAGATATTCAAAGGCAGGTAGAATGACTAGATAATGGAAACTGATTTTGGAGGAAGGAGGAGAGGAAAGAGGGAGGTCCTAGTATGACCTGTCAGGTTTCTGGCTTGGGCAACAAGGTAGGTACAGGTGCCATTTCCTTAGGAAGGAAAGACAGGGTGGGGCATGGGGTTGAGGAGCCTGTTTCAACTGGGATTCCACTGCAGAAGCCAGCCGGAAAGCCCCAAGGCTTCAGTCTGGAATGAATGAACGTCTCTCCCTGCACCTGGAATGGTACTAGTTATGCACCTCAGTTCTTGAAGAACTGAGAAAATAGGGCCTCGAGTCGTTTTCTGTGTTCTGTGGTTCAGCTGAAGAAGCTCAGTTGATAAAGATTTAGAAAATCTAGGTCTACAATGCAACAGACTAGAGAACCCAAAAATAAGGCCACACACCTACAACCATCTGATCTTTGACAAACTTGATAAAAACAAGCAATGGAGAAAGGACTCTCTACTTAATAAATGGTGCTGGGAGAACTGGCCAGCCATATGCAGAAAATTGAAACTGGACCCCTTCCTTACACCATATACAAAAATTAACTCAAGATGGAATAAAGACTTAAATGTAAAAAACCCAAAACTATAAAAATCCTAGAAGAAAATCTAGGCAATACCATTCAAGACATAGACATGGACAAAGATTTCATGACAAAAATGCCAAAAGCAATTGCAACAAAAGCACATATTGACAAATGGTATCTAATTAGACTAAAGAGTTTCTGCACAGCAAAAGACACTGTCATCGGAATGAACAGACAACCTATGGAATGGGAGAAAATTTTTGCCATCTATCCATCTGACAAAGGTCTAATATCCAGAATCTATAAGGAACTTAAACAAATTTACAAGAAAAAACCAACCCCATTAAAAAGTAGGCAAAGGACATGAACAGACACTTCTTAAAAGAAGACATACAAGCAGCCAATAACCATATGATAAAAAGCTCAGCCTCACTGATCATTAGAGAAATGCAAATCAAAGCCACAATGAGATACCATCTCACACCAGTCAGGATGGCTATTATTAAAAAGTCAAATAACAGATGCTGGCGAGGTTGTGGAGAAAAAGGAACGCTTTTACACTGTTGGTGGGAGTGTAAACTAGTTCAACCATTGTGGAAGACAGTGTGGCGATTCCTCAAAGACCTAGAGGCAGAAATATCATTTGGCCCAGCAGTCCCATTACTGGGTATATACCCAAAGGAATACAAATTATTCTATTATAAAGATACACGCATGCGTATGTCCACTGCAGCGCTATTCACAATAGCAAGGATATGGAATCATCCTAAATGCCCATCAATGATAGACCAGATAAAGAAAATGTGGTATCTATACCCATGGAATACTATGCAGTCATAAAAAGGAACATCATCATGTTCTTTGCAGGGACATGGATGGAGCTGGAAGCCATTATCCTCAGCAAACTAATGTGGGACCAGAAAACCAAATACGGTATGTACTCACTTATAAGTAGGAGCTGAATGATGACAACACATGGACACATGGTGGGCACAACACGCTCTGGGGCCTGTCAGGGGTGGGGTGGAGGGAGGGAGAGCATCAGGAAGAACAGCTAATGGATGCTGGGCTTAATACATAGATGATGGGATGATCTGTGCAGCAAACCACCATGGCACACATTTACCTATGTAACACCACCTGCACATCCTGCACACATACCCCTGAACTTAAAAGTTGAAGAAAAAAAAATCTAGGTCTACTTATGCTACAACCATGGAAGTAGACGAAACCGTCCTGAGAAAGTGTATAAAACTGAATCCATATAAATGAGAGTGTCGAAGGATGAGGAGCCAGAGAAAGAATCCAGAGATGCTGCAGAAAAACCTGGAGACAGTGATACTTAAGATCGCATGGAAACCAAGAAGATCATTTCAGGGGGAGGGGGAGCTATTTCCCAAAGTGCCACTGGTGATGCTAAGAAGTAACTCTTAGGGGTACATATGGGCAAACACTTTTAATAGCTATGTATAGTTATTGCAAGTAATATAGCATTTATATAGTAATATAAATAATAATAACCATAGCTAATAGTTACTTTTTGTTCTTTCTTTCCTTTTCTTCTCTCTCTCTTCTTTTTTTGGCAGGGTCTCACGCTGTCCCCCAGGCTGGAGTGAACTGGTATAATCTCAGTTCACTGCAGCCTCAACTTCCCCAGCTCAAGCGATCCTCCCACCTCAGCCTCTCAAGTAGCTAGGACTACACATGTATGCCACCAGACCTGGCTAATTTTTAATTTTCTGTGGAGATGGGGTCTCACAATGTTGCTGAGGCTGGTCTCAAATTCCTGGGCTCAAGTGATCCTCCTACCTCAGCCTCCCAAAGTGTTGGGATTACAAGCATGAGTCACCTCATCCAGCCTAGTTACTATTTTTTCTAGACAGTTACTCTGTACCAGGTATTGTTTTGAGTGCTTTGTATGTCTTAATATTCTCATTCTTTACTTTAATATAAACTCAAGTAAAAATGAATCAATTTAAAGAAAATATCAAATAAATAATAGGACAAGTGGACTCAGTTATTACAAACATTGTGAAGGTACTACATAAATGACCGACCCCTGGGCAACAGTGCCCCGGCTGGATAGTTTACACTGAGAAGTAATGAGAGAGCAAGAGGCATTCGGCCGGGCGCAGTGGCTCACGCCTGTAATCCCAGCACTTTGGGAGGCCAAGGCAGGTGGATCACCTGAGGTCACCAATTCGAGACCAGCCTGGCCAACAAGGTGAAACCCTGTCTCTACTAAAAATACAAAACATTAGCTGGGCGTGGTGGCAGGTGCCTGTAATCGCAGCTACCTGGGAGGCTGAGGCAGGAGAATCGCTTGAACCTGGAAGGCGGAAGCTGCAGGGAGCTGAGATTGCACCATTGCACTCCAGCCTGGGCAACAAGAACGAAACTCCATCTTAAAAAAAAAAAGAAAAGAAAAAAGAAAGAGGAATCCATGGTACTGACCAATACCTAGTAGTCTGCACATGTACTGAGAATACAGAACAAAAGGAAACATCTGAAACGTAGTTTTCCCTGCCTAGTGGGGAGGTCAAATCACATCCTCTCAATTCTGGGCCATTATCCAAAGACACACAACAAAGCACACATATATACTGACTAGTAACTGTCAAAAATGTATTTGTTATTGGTGGCCTTTAGATTCTTTAATAATGTCCTAAAAGATTCACTGCATTCTTTGAATCTGGCCAAACTCTTCAACATGATTGCCATAGTTATGTATATTAGAAACGTGCTAAATTACTTCCTTGATTGCATTTTGAACATTTCAGCAGCTGAGTACACTGTAAATGTCCCGGCAGGAATTTTTATTTCTCATCCTTATTTCTTTGGGATCCCCTGAGAAACACAGGAATGTTGTTTATTGCTGAAATACATCTTGTTTAATGTCTTTCATGTCTGTCCCTGGTGTCTAACCAGAAAAGATGGTGATGAAAACTCTCCCAGGCAGAGGAAGGAATAAAACAGGGAAACTGAAAGGAAGAGAAGGAAAAGGAAATGTATCGAGGAGGGATGGGAAGATGGGGACACACGTCTTCTAAAATACGCCAGGACATATTGGTCACGAGGCCTCTTCAGGCCTCGGGAGGCAAGGTCGTCACACATCAATGAGGGTGGGGGACGCCAGGCACCCAGGGGCCCTGAGGTATCTACCCCATGCCTCACTAGCGCTGCCCAGGAATGTCTGTCCCAGAGGTGGAGGCGAAGGCCATGTGCCATTCCAGCCCCTTGGACCTCCTGGCTCAGTTTGCCATCTTCACAGCATGACTGGATCCCATTTCAGTCCGGGCGTCATAACTACAGTTGTCTTAGGCCTGATCTGCTTACTGTCTGCATTCAAGGGAGAGAACAAAAGGTGTTCCCAGGCTCCACCTTGTGGTAGGTACAAATGAGGCCAAGTTCAAAGCAAGGGCCTCAACTCCACCAGCTCTTATCATCACCGGCACCACCCAGCGTGCTCACCTGGAAAATCGACCTGCAATCTGCTCTTGCCAGCATCATCTTCTCAGGCCTCTCCTTTTAGCTAGAAGATTCTGTGGTTCTATGAGATCGATGAGGAGGCTTGTGGAATCTCTAGTGTTTCCTCTTACATTTTTCTCAACGGAAAATTTTAAACATACAGGAAAGAACAGGGAAGAGGGTAATGAACCCTCACATACTCATCACAGATAATTTAACAATTATCTGCTCAAGGCCAATTTGCACTTCATCTGTGCCTCCATGTACTCTACGCCTCTAGATTATTTTGAAGGAAATGCTTAAATAATTCAGAATATACCTCAAAAAATAAACTCTCTTTAAAAACATTGAGTACAATAATTTTTAAAAGTGGATTTCTTACTTTCAGAGGCCAAGGTGGGCAGATCACTTGAGGTCAGGAGTTCGAGACCAGCCTGGCCAACATGGTGAAATCCTGTCTCTACTAAAAATACAAAAATTAGCCAGACTTGGTAGCGGGTGCCTGTAGTCGCAGCGACTCGAGAGGCTGAGGCAGGAGAACTGCTTGAACTCGGGAGGCGGAGGTTGCAGGGAGCCGAGATAGCGCCACTGCACTCCAGCCTGGGCGACAGAGAGAGACTCCATCAAAAAATATATACATACATATTTTTCAGAAACTTGTTTCTTAGAAATTATTTTTTAACTGCTCTCTATACAGAACAGTACATTTCTACATTAAAAGTTTTGAGAATTAAATGTAGTCTCCAAAAGCCATAATCATTTAAAGAGCAGAAAAATATGAATTAGCAGCATGTACACAATGGCCAATATACATTCACCGTGATACTGTCCCACACGGGACCTCAGGCCTGCCCAGTGAGGCAAATCTAAGTCAGAAAACCAGAGGCAACTCTGCTGGAACAACTATTCCACCCAGAGGATTGACTCAGAGGCACAGAACACGGCTGTGGAATTCTCATAACGTCCTAACATCGCAAACTACAAAGACAAACATTACCTCCAGGAACGTGACACTAAAACACTATTCAGAAACCAGACATGCCGCTGATTAAGTTAAAATAACTAAGTTTAGAAAACAGAAAGTATACATGAAATTTTTTTATTGTTCAAAAATCTGGGTTGAACAGTCAAGCTGCATATACATAAGTGAACCCAAAACAACAACAACAACAACAACAACAACTTTTAAAATATAACCCAGACCCTTACAAATTGTTAACAGACTACTGGACTATCAACTAGAGGGCTGGACTGGATGAACAAAAAAAAATTCCTTCCAACGCTGACGCTCTAAGACAGAAAACAGGAGTGACACCCGCTTTCCCACTCACGTGCCCCCGCATGCACAGTGATGTATGCACAGGTGCGCCCATCTGGGGGAAGAAAGAAAAAGCTGGAGACGGTACAATAACATCATTCACATTACTGACCACTTCCTACATCGTTCAGAATGATGTTTCCAGTGTTAAGAAATTATGGATATCCTCTACATTAAAACAAAATTACAGAACAGTGAAAACATTAGGACAGTTTTGTTGCTATTATTTGGAAAATACAGCCCCATAGAAAATATTAAATTTTTAAATAAAAACATTGCGCTTATCTAAATAAATTGAACAGACTTTTGTCAGTTACAGCTAAGCAAGCGGGCCCTGGGACAGGTTATACTTGGAATCTACCCAGAAGAGATTCTCTCCATCTCTTTGGGAAGACGTTTTGCTCTGTTTCACAATGAAAAACTAAGGAAATGCAAATCAATCAATTGCCTATTCTATTGCTAAATTTAAAGCAAACATGCTGGTGTCGTTGAAAATTTAGTTTAGAGTTTAAATTGGCAAAAACTTGGGGCACAGATAAAACCGTTCTATTGCCAGGGAGAAGCTGAGCATCGGAGCTGACGATACTCTACACTCCTGTGTGTTTCCAAGGCCTTCTAGTGCAAGCAAATGAAAACAAAACAAAACAAAACAATCCAGCTTTAGTTCTAACACTGACATTGTAGACTCCAGAAGTAATTCAGATTTTTAAAACTGCATTCATTCCCTTAATATCTGAATTTAAACAGCGTTCCATAAAACTTCAAGTACAGCTATGGAAAGCACCTCACTGCCCCAGGCCATCTTTCTGCTGTTGAAATTGAACTTTTCTTGCATTTGTATTCTAAAACAAGTTTTTGGTTTTTTTTTTTTTTCCTTGATTGCTTTTTGAAACACAGATGTCTATTGTGCAATTTTCTGATTTTCTACCTGTTTTTAGTTCTGCGTTTGAGCATGGAGAAGCACGTGGGCTTCAGTCTACAAGCTCTAGTCTAGGCTACTCAACCCCCAACGGTGGGGACTCTTGGCTTTTCTCACTTGAAAGCAATGGACTCTTTCAGGATACAGTGTTTTAAATGGTGGTGGGGGAAAATTGAGAGCAATTCATATTTTATTTGTAAAAGACATACTTGAATTTTCTATTTATACCAGAATTATCATGCATTATTTCAGTAATAAAAATGAAGAAACATGATGCTGTGGTATGGCATTTATTACACCTTCTTGTATTAATTTAGCCATTTATATGAGGACTTCGGGTGCTTTTAGATATGTAGCTTCTAGCCATATTATCTATTTAAAAGCATACATACCCTTCCTCTAGAGGATAATGTCCTGGTATTTAACAGCCCAGAGCCCACTGAAATTATGATACTAAGCAAACACTGTTTTATTTAAATCAAGCCTTATAGGTTGCTGTACAATTTATTATCTTCATAAGACTATTACATAGCTCGTATATTTCCTGGATGGTTATCATAACTAAAAAATTCTGTATCTTAACATATAAAATATGTATAAAATTCCAAAGTCACAACTTTTCCCCTCACAATTCTCTATTGTTTCCTGGCATTTGGTGCTATAGAGCAGAAGTCTGAAGCCAGATGCTCTTTGGTTTTCGTATAGGCAATGTGTTACTTTTGTTTTTTTTTTGAGACAGAGTCTTGCTTTGTTGCCCAGGCTGGAGTGCAATGGCGCGATCTTGGCTCACTGCAACCTCTGCCTCCTGGGTTCAAGCGATTCTCCTGCCTCAGCCTCCCGAGTAGCTGGAATTACAGGCGTGTGCCACCACGCCCAGCTAATTTTTGTATTTTTAGTAGAGACGGGGTTGGCCACGTTTAGTAGAGACAGGGTTCACCATGTTGGCCAGGCTGGTCTCAAACTCCTGACCTCAGATGATCTGCCCGCCTCGGCCTCCCAAAGCACTTGGATTATAGGCATGAGTCACTGTGCCCGGCCCGCTGACTTTTTTATATGCCTCATTTTACTTTTTTCTCTACACTCATCCTTAAATGTGGTCCTTTCTTCCCAGACCCTGTTCATGTAATGTTTGTTGAATCCCTTTTTCAGTTAAATCCCAGGTCAATGCTAAGGTGATGAACATATTTCCAAGTCCAATTTCTAGTTTACCACTTTTCTATTGAAGCAGCATCCTTTTCCTTCCTATTGCCTGGTTTTGTGGATCTCTGAACCAACATCATACATAAAAAACCATAATATTCACATGTTCTGCTACTCAGGTATTTATTGTTTCTACCTTCACCTAAAGGGCTTTATTCTCGGGATGCCACCATGGGTCTAATAGTCAGTCCTTCTCTGCTTTCTGCTCATGATTTAGCTCTAAGAATGATGTGGGACAGAATGAAGAGGAAGTGGATTGGGGAGAAAGAAGAGAGGGTGGATATGAACTTCTTCTCTTCCCAGTGTAACAGTGGTTAAGAGCATCAGCGAGTATTTCTCCGGCTCAGGAGCTGTGACTTCGAGTAAGGTGACAGACATGACTGGCGAAGAGGACAAGTACTAAATAGTTTTCATGTTTTTAATTTCACAGGGCCTGTTTCATGAAGTAAGCCAGGAATTGAGCTACTTGGAAACTTTTGCCCCAAGCCACCTCCACATGCCTCATAAATTACGTCAATTCCTTCTAGATTCTAGAATTGAGATTTGGCCTTCCTCTGGGTTTTTCCGGGAAGGTACGAGAAGCTCACTAGGGTCTTCTGCGAGCCGGATGTCATTCTGCCAGGTGCAGTTCTGTTTATTTTTGAAAATGGAAATCTTCCCAGCTATGATATGGGGGAGAGAGTTCTGGACTAGTTCTCTAGTCCTGAATCGATTACTTATTGTTTGGCTGATCTTGGATGGCCCCTTTAATATCTCTGGACTTAAATTTCCTTATTGATAAAAATGGGGAAATTTGACTAGATGATCTCAGAGTTTCATATAACCTATTGCTTTATAAGTCTCAAAGAGAAAATAAATATGCCCTGATAAAGGAAAAAAGAACACAAAACAAGTGAGTAAATAAGTATATTTTTCCGCTTTGGGAGGTCGAGGTGGGTGGATCACTGAGGTCAGGAGTTCGAGACCAGCCTGGCCAACATGGTGAAACCCCATCTCCACCAAAAACACAAAAATTAGCCGAGTGTGGTGGCGCACACTTGTAATCCCAGCTACTTGGGAGGCTGAGGGGAGAGGATGGCTTGAACCCAGGAGGCAGAGATTGCAGTGAGCCGAGATTGCATCACTGCACTCCAGCCTGGGCAACAGAGTGAGACTCTGTCTCAAAAAAGAAAAAAAAAAAAAAAAAAAAATATATATATATATATATATATATATATACACACACACATTTTTCTATGACAGTGCTGTGGCCTACAGATTATAAAAATCCTCTGACCAAAATTAAATAGCAAAAGTAAAAAACCTGAGCATGTAATTGTGGCGTAAGTTGGCAACTCCTTTACTTTTTAAGGAGGGACGCCAATGTTAAAACAGGCGCAGCTTGTAAACTAAGTTTTATTAGAATAAATTCACATGACCATCTTCCCTTTAAGGTAGATGACAGGTAATACAAATTACTTATTGGATAAAGAGAGAAGGTTCTCAGTAGGCAGAAAACGCTGGGGAACCGCCAGGCTTTCCAGGAACGGTTAAATTCCCAAGTGACCAATCATTTAGTAAGAGAGTACATGGAGGGGTGACACAGTATGGCTTGAGATGAAATAGTTGCCAAACAAACCAAAACTGTGTTTAATTTTCTTTTAAGTTAATGGACTTCTATGGCCTTCAGGAGGCAGTTTTGTCTCATGGACTGAGCACTAGATTTGGAGTCAGAAAACCTGCATTCTCCAACTTACAAACTTAAATTCTCCAACTTATCAGTGAGATTTTGGGAAGTTTAACTCCTCTGAGCCTAGATTCTCAGTAAGTAATACGGAAATAATTAGACATACCTTGTAGAGCGGTTGTAAAAATTACATGAGAATATATGGCAGCTGCGAAAAAGCATGTAACACAGTGTTAGTCAAATCTGAGCCTTCTAGAAATTTTTATTTGAACAAATCAGTAGATGTAACAATAACCACAGTTAAATGCAAATTAATCAAATCAGTTATATTGACCACCAAGTATCTAGGAGCCCATTCTCACCTCAATGTGGGGAGGGAGAGTTATCTAACTGCTATGAATAGTAATGGAACTAAAATATATCTACATATTATCCAGTGATTTTTTGGGTCTTATTACATATTTCCTGAAATAATTAATTTCCATATGAGTTGTATTAGCTAAATAATAAAGGGCTTTCATTGAGCACAACAATCAGATTCTGGTCAACCACTGAACATGGGGAACTTCTGTAGATTTTTTGGACTGTAATGAACTAGAAATATTCAAAATCATAATAATAATGGGTAAGCTTTGTCTGAAGCATGGGCAGCCTTCCTCAAAGAAGTCTTGGGAAATTCTGTTATGTCAGAATACACATGTCAGATGGAGGAACTTCCAGAGATATTCATTTAGTTATCATACCGCATGGCCTCCTCTTCTCTTAGAAGGGGAGGGCAGCGGTAGGTCACCACGAATCCCTCCCTCCTCCTATATTAATAAGGGTGATTCATTTATATGGGAAAATGCAACAAAGATTTTTACTTAGGAACACTGCCTACACGATGGAACGTTTTTCTTTTAACACAGAGTATTAAAAATTCACTCCAAAAACAAAGCATTCAAAAATATATACAAGTTTGAAACTTTTAATACATACTTCTGTTCAGAGCTGTTATGAGCTTTTAACTATGTATGGGCCTTATCTTAGACTACACTGGAGATCGTGTAGAGAAAATGAGGTCACTCTTCTCTGAGGTCTTCACTGTTTGCGTTCATTGATGCCTAAAGGTAACCGGTTACTACCTCAAAAGTTTTTAGCAATCTACATCTCATAAAAGCAACAAAGATGGATGTTTGATAAGGACAATATTTAAGCATTCTGTTACTTTATTTTAGTGGTAACGGTGTGGACTGTGTTAGCCTAAACTGAGAAAAATGATCAATATTCTGCTGCTTCGAGATAGCAAAATAATTTTAGAAGTTGTGGAACTTGAAAGTTAAAAAGTCTTAAAGTCTTATTCCTAAAGAAGGCATCCCAATATGGTGAGAAGCACTAAATTAGGAGATTAACTATCTTCAGGAATTAGGAATTCCTTCAGGAATTAGGAATTTTGCGTCCTAGCTCTGCCACTTCCTAATTACATGACCTTGAGGAATTGTAGAAGTGCAACACGGTTCACCGTGGAGATCCATCCCACTGATGGCACTTTATAGCTAAGGAAATTGATATCGGCATCTGCCCAAGTGAGGAGTGAAGTGGCTCCGAGTCTAGTTATCTTTCAAGTACAGTAAGATGCTTCCTTTTCTACAAGAGTATTACTTTGTCCAGATTCTCCTAATGACTATGTCTATGAAAATGCTGAGTGTGGCATATAATGCTTGATGCTTTTAATAACCTTGAATTAAAATAAAAATCAAAGTAACCAAATTTCACATTTCTTCAAACACCACTTATCAGCCAGGGCAAATTAATGTAGCATAAAATCCAAGGAAAGCTGGAAAATGCCACATGACCACGAAGACCCATCTTTCACAGCTTTGGTTAGGTACTTCCATAAAATTCCTGTTTGCAAACACACTAAACAATGGAAAAACCTTCTCAGAAAGCCCCATAAGGCTTTTCTGTTCTTCCTTCACTTGTTTTTGCTTATATCTGAGGTATCAGAGCTTGGTTGTGTTGGAGGTAGAATTCATGGGTGAAATGTGTTAACTTAACCAGATTATCAGGTTTGGTTTCTTCTTCAAGTTTAACAGTTTAAGGGAGACAGAATCTCCATAATGGAAGAAATAAGTGGTATAATGCAAATTAGTTACATAATATTAGTTATTACCAAAAGCTGTAACTAAGCTGGCTAACATTTATTGCGTGCTTATGATGTGCCTGGTACTGCCCTAAACTCTTTATATTCAATTGAATCACAACCTTTAAGGCGACATCCTAGCTTCTGTGCCAGAGTAAGCTTCCAACACGGAGTCTGCTTAGATTCGGCGGGCGGGGGGCGGTAGCCAGAAAGTAGGGCTCACTTTAGAGCAGATATGAAAGGTGCTGTGGACAACAGTTCACCTGAAGGACACTCTACGGATCCTCTCATAACACCTGCAGTACCACCAGCCCTGACACACAGCCCAGGGGCAACCTGTGCTTAAGTAAACTTGTGAATTCTTGATACGTATTTCTACTTGGGAGCACAAAAAACCCAAAGGTAAGTGGAGAAAATGCTCTTTACCGCCCCACTTCTTTCTCTGGGGATTCTCCTTTCTCTTGCATCAGGCCAAGAGCAGAAAATCCTGGAGTCCCCAGAAGGTAAGGTTTAGAGCTGACTGGAAGCCAGAACAACTGCCTTAGAACACCAACGAGGACTCCTACTCCGGCCCCCTTAAGACCTCGGAGGATGGATTTGGCCAAACACATGGACAGGCGCTTCACCATTTTATTTATTTTTTATTTTTTTGAGATGGAGTCTAGCTTTGTTGCCTAGGCTGGAGAGCAGTGGCGTGGTCTCGGCTTGCTGCAACCTCTACCTCCCAGGTTCAAGCGTTTCTCCTGCCTCAGCCTCTCAAGTAGCTGGCATTACAGGTGCCTGCCACCACACCAGGCTAATTTTTGTATTTTTAGTAGAGACGGGGTTTCACCAGGTTGGTCAGGCTGATCTTTAACTCCTGACCTCAAGTGATCCGCCCACCTTGGCCTCCCAAAGTGTTGGGATTACAGGCGTGAGCCACTGCACCAGGCCGCTTTGCCATTTTAGCAGGCTTACCAGGCTTAACCACATATTGTGTGTGTTTGTGTGTGTGTGTGTGTGTCTGTGTATACATTTATGTATACATGTGTATACACAGATACACACACACATATACACAAATGCATAATAAAGTACCTAGTACAACGGGTAGCACACACTAGCACTTGATGACTGTGTTTAGTTCCTCACTCTTGTTCCCCAAGGTGGCATGTCATAAACAGCTTTTAGGCTGCTCAGACACTGCTTTTATTCCATCAGATGCCACTGAAGATTTGCCCTCCTGATTTTTTATTATAATAATTCACTTCAGAACCCAGGGATTTTATGGAACATCAACTAGGTGATAGGCAACACATTTGAGGGAGAGATGACTATTGAGCTGATGAAAAGCCACTACCAACAGAAAGATGACAACCTCTGCAGTCGTTATTGCTACCTTTGAAAAGGTCAAAATCTGAAAAGATCCCAGTGATTCCTAATGGCAATTTCTTTTTGACTCTATTCAAATAAAAATGGAGGTTTTATTTAATTAGGCTGCAGGCTTTGCCCAATAGTTCACATAGCTTGTATTTCAGTTTAAGTGCAGAACCAACAAAACAAAATATCCTTTGGGTGTTTAGCAAACTAAAGGAAATTGTACCTAATGTTTTGTGTATTTCTTTTAAATCAAAACCCTAAGATCACTACAGGAAACCACACCAGAACATTATGTGATATTAAGTCATACACTGATGATTAAATATTACCTGTTATTTATATACAGATGGAGAAATACCAAAATTAATCTCTTTTCAGGAAATGTCAACTAGTAAACAAACTTATAAATGCACAGTGACTAAAAAGGGAATAACATTAAATCTTAAGGCAGCATTGGTTGAGTCTTCTCTGGTAAAGGAAGTATTACATATCTCAATGACTAGCATATGATTTTTTAAGAAACCAATTAATTAAAATAAATACTAAAATAATGTTTTTAAAAAGAAAGAGGACTGATTTTAAGACTTCTACAAAATGAATTTGTATTAGAATTTTAATTTGGGATTAGAAAGCATATTAGGAGCATAATGGAATAAAGTTACAGGAGATTTTTCTCAAATACAAAGTCAAGGTCCCTAGAAATTATTGTTACTATTACTGTGCACTCTTTGGGCTCCTTTTTCAGTTGTGGTTGCACTCAGAGTAGTTATTAGAAAATTCTGCTGATTTTTAAATAATGTGGTCAGGTTGCATTTGACCTGAGTGAAATGGTTTCAAACTGCATTAGCTACCATGCTGCGCTCATTTTATAACTACATCCTTAATGCTGGGTTTGCTTACCTGCTGGGGTGCCTAAATCATCGTGTCCCAAGCATTGGTGCCAGCCTAAAATGATGACATCTAATTGTGGCTGAAAAGTTATACATTGACAAAAATATTCCAAAGCTCTTTAATAAAGAAATTTTGGGGATCTGTGTTTTTTGCAGCTTGTTTGGTTAGCTTTTCTTGGCTAAGACTAAAAATTACCTTTACTTGTTTTATAGATCCACTGCTATATGCTGACAGAATAATGGGATGATACGAAGAACAGACAGAAACCTCAAAAAATGTTCCAAACGAGCTCTCACATGGTGCTGAGAAATAAAACATAGGCACTTCTGCGTCAGGAGGTTTTCACATTTTGATCACAGATTGGCTTCTCCAAGCCATTTTCCTTCACTACTAGAAATTCCCTCACGGTACAAACTGTCTAGTTCACTAGAAGCCTTGTTCTCACAGACACCCTTCTGGTGCGTGAATCTTTTGTCATAAAATTCTCTCCATTGGCGGCTGAGATGGGGTTCCTCCCGCTGCTGGGAGCCGTGGGAGCAGCCCGAGTCCCTGTCAGATGACCGAGTGTCGCTTGAGGATCTTCCCTGACACAAGGCTTCCTGCCCTCCAGAACCACGTTATCCACCAACAAAAAAAACAAAGGCGTGTCAAGCGCAATCTGTCTCCTGGAAACAGGGAACGTGTCTGCCTCTCTCCAGTTCCTCCTTGTGAGTGTAATTCAACAAAGTGTACAGTCTTCCTAACATTCTAAAGCTACTGCGCTACTGGGAGTTTTTAAATGACTACTTAACAGTTTCCTTTTTTTTTTTTTTTTTTTTTTTTTTTTTAGAAAACCTGTGCTAGAAAGGCACTAGAGAAAATGAATTTCCTCACTCTTGCATGTAGCAATTACACATTGTGTTAGATTCTAAAAGCTAACAAAGTTGACACACATTTGGATAAACCATTCGAATGATTTAGACTCATCTAGTTTCATTTTAAAAAGCAAACCCCAAGACAAAGGGAGAGCGGGCCACACCAGGGGGAGAGCTGCCAGACCGGGAGGTCACACCCAGTCAGCCCCTGCCTCCGCGGAGCTCCAGCTGCTCCAGCCCTGGCCACCCCAGGGAGCGCCCACTGAGCAGGTGACAGGGCAGTGGCTGGGCCCCAGGGAGGGCTCACTGGCAGCAGCTGTGGGAGCCAAGCCTCCGGGAGACCTGAGTGAACGAGACAAAGGTGAAGTTCTCACAGTTTTCCAGCTTGACCTTCTTGGCTAAGTTTGGGACAATTCCCCGAAGAGAGCGCAGCCCCATCCTCTGCTCCTCATACCACACGCTGCCCATGTCTGTGGCCTCCTTCCTGGCAGTCAGGTAGAAGGGGGACTTGGCCTCCATTTGGGTGGGCGGCCGGTGGATGTACATGTACTTGTAGAGGAGGCAGTAAGGGCACTGTTTGTGTCCCCGGGAATGTTCATGGTAGATTTTCCCGTGACACACTCTGGTGGAGCCGCTCCGACTCTCCCGCTTGACGCTGTCTGTCCGGGCAAAGTAGGGCTGGTTTTGGGGGTCTTTGAGCAGCTCGATGTCACCGTACATCAGATCTGCATGCTCCTGCAGCGTCCGCATGTTCAGGTACTGGCTGTTGTACTTGACCACAGTGGACAGGAGAGTGATAGGGCTGTCATCCCCCAGACACCCTGCCTGCCACATCTCCTCCTCGTCAGAGAGGGAGAAGTAGACGATGTTGCGAGAACGCGCGCCCGACATGCCTGCCTTACTCAGCACCCACAGCTTCTCCTTGAGTTTCTTGGTGGAGGAGCTGAAGGTGCTGCTGGTGATGGAAAAGCCGACACCTGCATTCTTCAGGATGCGGTCCAGGCCTCGGCGAATAGCATGGAGTGAGGTGGCCAGGAAGTCTGAGCCGTCGCTCTTCTTAACGGTGACATAAAAGTTCTCAAGCAGCTCGTTCAACTTCACTGCAGGGATCTCAAATGAGACAAACATGGAGGTTACACACTTGACACTCACACAGCCAGACCCCTCCTTCCTTCTAATCCTCACCAGGGGCTGTGTTGAGGACATTTTGTGACCCCTTAGCAGGACTTAATGGAAAGCACAGTGAATTTCAAGCTGGAAGATCTAGGTTCCATACTTGGCTGCACCTGATCTCTTTAAACCTCAGTATTTTTTTTTTTTTTTTGAGACGGAGTCTCGCTCTGTCGCCCAGGCTGGAGTGCAGTGGCCGGATCTCGGCTCACTACAAGCTCCGCCTCCCAGGTTCACGCCATTCTCCTGCCTCAGCCTCCCGACTAGCTGGGACTATAGGCGCCCGCCACCATGCCTGGCTAATTTTTTGTATTTTTAGTAGAGACGGGGTTTCACTGTGTTAGCCAGGATGGTCTCGATCTCCTGACCTCGTGACCCGCCCGCCTCGGCCTCCCAAAGTGCTGTGATTACAGGCATGAGCCACCGTGCCCGGCCTAAACCTCAGTATTTCAATCTGCAAAACAGAACATCATAATCAATACCCTCTCCAAGGCTGTAATGCTTAAAGCAGAGGACTGTGAAAGGGTGTGTAAATAGTAATTAACACCCCCCCATACACATACATACATGTGTGTCTGTAAACACATATATATACACACTTATTATTACTGGCTGTTTGTAACTTTCACTATTTCTCTTGGAAGGCCTGTGGTTTTGTTTGAAAATAGTTGCTTCCCTCTCCTTTAATAAAATTCAACCCAAACTCTCTGAAAAATTCCTGAATTAAACAAACTCTGAATAACTTCATCATTGATTTCCTTGACATCTGCACAGAACATTTGGTTACTAGACACAGTGCTGTAGGGTAAGACCATTTCCCTACATTGTCCATTTTGCACAGCAAGTTAATGTTCCTTTTCAGTTGAATTTATCTGAATAGGTCCTGAAATATCTGTGGTTTAATGAGCCACAGGCTTTCAATATCAGTTGTTTGTTTAAAATATATGAAAAAGCTGGACACGACGGCTCACGCCTGTAATCCCAACACTTAGAAAGGCCAAGGTGGGCGGATCACCTTAAGTCAGGAGTTCAAGACCAGCCTGGCCAACATGGTGAAACCCCATCTCTACTAAAAATACAAAATTAGCTGGGCACGGTTGTGTGTGCCTGTAGTCCCAGCTACTTGGGAGGCTGAGGCAGGAGAACTGCTTAAACTGGGAAGGTGGAGGTTGCAGTGAGCCAAGATTGTGCCACTGCACTGTAGCCTGGGCGACGAGAGTGAGACTCCATCTCGAAAAAAAAAAAGTGAATGACTATCCTGACAGAATGAGCTCCTTATTTAGAGAGAGTTAGAAGAGAAGGCAGAGCTTGGCTATTAAGAAAGCTTTATTTTCAAGATGGAACTACAAAGGGCAAAGCAGCCCTTGCTCATGGTCTATTCAAGCTGAATACATATTCTAGGACAATTAGAAAGTCCCAATAAAATATTTTTTTTATCGAGTAGACACTGGACAGCTAACATTCATTCTTCTAATAGCCCTTAATCAAGGAGAAAATAAAAGCTGAACTATAGATTAAAAATTAACCAAACTGAAGATATTATATATCAAAATGTATGAGATATTGCTAAGTATACATAATAAATATACATCATAGTTTTGGATGACATTGTTAGAAAACTTTATTGAGAATAAGCAAACTGATTATTCAACTCAAAAAGCTAGAAAAAGTAAACTAAACTCAAAAATCGTAGAGTGGGGTTGGGCATGGTGGCTCATGCCTGTAATCTCAGCACTTTGGGAGGCTGAGGCAGGAGGATCACTTGAGGTCAGTTTAAGACCAGCCGGGCCAACATGGCGAAACCCCGTCTCTACTAAAAAAAACATAAAAATTAGCCAGGCATGGTGGTGTGCACCTGTAGTCCAGTCCCAGCTACTTGGGAGGCTGAGGCAGGAGAATCGCTTGAATCCGCAAGGCAGAGGTTGGAGTGAGCTGAGATCATGCCACTGCACTCCAGCCTGGGCAACAGAGCAAGACTCTGTCTCAAAAAAAAAAAAAAAAAAAGTAGAGTGAATCAATAAAAATAAATAAATTAATTAATGGACTAGAAAAGAAATAAATTGGGATAGATAAAAATGTAATCATTGAAAAGACTCAAAGTTGAAAAACTTCTAGCAGGTCTGACTTTATGAAGAGGGTGAGAAAGGAGGAAAGGAAGTATGTATATACCTAAACCTTATTAGGAATAAGAAAGACTATACAGAAGATAAAAGAGTAAAGAATATGAAAGAACATCACATACTTTATACATATTAATATGAAAATCTAGATAACCTGAACAATTGTCTAGCAAAATATAATGGGTTCAATAAAAGGTAAAGGATCTGAAGAGCCCCAAAGAGTGTGAAATGACTGTCAAAGATGTATATTGTTCCTAAAAGTATGCCTTTATGGAATCAGTTCAGCTTTTCTTTTTCATTTAAATAGTTTCAGAGCATAGAAAAAGACAGAAAGACTCTTCATTTTTTTCTAACCCAAATCTGACCAATATTACATTAAAACCCAAAGTATTTAAATATAAACTACCCCCAAGTAAAATTCAAGCAATTTTCATTTTGCATGTTATTAGGTTAAATAGAATGTGTGAACATTAGTATCACCCACATCGAGGGCATGGCTCTGATACACACAGGTTCCAGTTCATATAGTACCCCTCAAAACAAGGACTGCCTATGTAACCAGGTATTCCAGCTTTGAAAAGCATTTTTTTTTTTTTTTTTTTTTAAGACAGATTCTCACTCTGTTGCCCAGGTTGGAGTGGAGTGGCATAATCTCAGCTCACTGCAGCCTCACCTCCTGGGTTCAAGTGATTCTCATGCCTTAGCCTCCTGAGTAGTTGGGACTACAAGTGTGTGCCACCACACCCGGCTAATTTTTGTAGTTTTTAGTAGAGACGGGAGTTCACCATGTTGGCCAGGCTGGTCTCTAACTCTTGACCTCAAGCGATCTGCCTGCCTCGGCCTCCCAAAGTGCTGGGATTATAAGCTTGAGCCACTGGGCCTGCCTAAAATGAATTGTAAAGTTTTGTTTTCCTTTCCTTAGCCTCAGAATGTAGCCTTGAAATGTACCTTAAAACCCTTTGTTTCTCTCCTTTCCCACCAGACACTCCCTTACACCATGCACATTTATCTCATTATATACTTATTCAACTTACACTTATCTAACTGTGTGCTTACTTAGAAGTTCCAGGGCTAATCTGGAGACAAACCAGGCCTGGAGACCCAGTTGCAAAATTCCAGAGATTACCTCAAGGCCACTGGTCAACAACCCAGCTATTGTTGAGGTGAGGCCACCATACTCCAGGTGGACCACGACTCAAGATAGCCACTGGAACAAGACACGGAGACCTTGTGCCCAACAGCACTCCCGCATGCCTCCCGTTCCAAGTTCCTTTTTTATGCCCCTCTCTCCAGCCAAAGTTGAAAATGGTTTCTTTAAGGCACTAGCCTTGGCCATTTCCCCACTGCTAGCTCTGGAATAAAGTCACTTTTCTTTTACTGCATCTCATCTTTGTTACTGGCTTTGCAAGTGGTGAGCAGCTGTACCTGTGTTCGGTTACACCTGTATTATAAGTTAAACTTAGGACTGAATGGACTGATGACAATACATTCAATGCATTATGGGAAGACAGAATGAGGCATCGAACCTCTCCTGTGGGCATCATGGGAAGTGTTTGACTCCTGAAGTGAACACAAAATGATCCCATCCTAATAAATATTTTAATATAATTGACATTCACACATTAAAACAAAAAGTAATATGAACTTACACATACTTGAAAAGTATTTGAAAAAAATGTGACCTCCATTACAAATTTTTAAAAATTCAAATTCAAATTTAGATAGGAAGAAAAAGATCTTCTTACTATGATGAAGCGTAATTTACAGGCAAGAGCTAGAAAAACTGTATCCACAAGGAAAACATTCGAATCTTTCTTACAAAGTCAGGAACAGGAAGAGCTTACTCAATATCACTGTTATTATATAATACTGTTCCGGAGGTTCTAACCAACCAGATAACACAAGAGAAAGAAGTTATGTACACACACACATACATATGTATGTATATGGGAAAGGAAAAAGACAAAATATTGCTTTCTGATAATCTGGTTGTTGGTCAAGGAAACCCCAAGAGATTCAGCTGAAAAGCTATCAGAGTAGGTTAGTGGTACGCAACTATAAGAAAAACAGCTTTCTTATATACCAGCGATAACCAGTTAAAATAACTTGCCAGAAACCACTGTACTAAAACAAAGCTGGCTTTGGATTTTTATGTTGTCACTTGCAACTCCCTACTTGCAGGTGGTCAGCTCTCTTTATAGTAGTTGAGACTCCTTTGGTTGCAAGAGACAAACCAAACTGGAAGCCGAGGCAGAGAGGGATATCAGAACGAGTGGACTCCAACCAAGGCCGCCAGGATTCTCATCTTTCATCTCTGCTGCTTTGTGCGGAGTGGCTTTTTTCACATAGCTGCAAGCACAGCCACCTAGCACTCCCCCAAATTTCCATCTTAAAGTTTCAGGTTTAGCAAGAGACCAACTCTCATTTTCAGGAGCAAAACACCAAAAAGAAGGATTCTGATTGGATCTAATCCAAATAACTTGCCAAAAGGTAGTTCATTCTATTCATT
The DNA here is from genome assembly GCF_008728515.1 of Papio anubis. Classification (NCBI taxonomy): domain Eukaryota; kingdom Metazoa; phylum Chordata; class Mammalia; order Primates; family Cercopithecidae; genus Papio; species Papio anubis. The sequence continues at coordinate 82,002,496 of NC_044988.1, read as the reverse complement.
CTCCTAATGTGATGGCTTCTGCAATAACCATGTGGATTATAGGAGAGGAATGGTTCCTGAATAAGGGGTGCTGAGTAGAAAATCTTATTTTTTATGTTAGCCCTTTCAACAAAAAACAAAAAGCAAATCTTTGATAGTTTCCTGTGCCCTTGGGATAAATTCCAAACTGTTTACTTTGTATGCAAGTCTTCACAATCTGCTTCTGACAGTATGAGAAGACATCTACAATTCCCCTCCGTGTACACACACCCTTTGGCAACCAGACTTTGCTGCTTCTCCAATCAAGTAGAATCCATTTTCCCACCCCTTGAATCTGGGCTAGCCACGTGACTTATTTTCACCACGTGACTTATTCCGCAGAATATGGCAGAAGTGACAATGCGTGATTTCCAAGCCTTCAAGGAATGTGTGAATTCCCAGGCTTCAAGGGGTTCTGCTTTTGCTGCTTTTGTCTTTTTTTTTTTTTTTTTTTTTTATAAAAACAGGGTCCCCCCTTTTCCCCCAGGCGGGGGTGCAGTGGTGTGATCATGGCTCACTGCAGCATCCACCTCCTGGGTTCAAGCGATTCTCCTGCCTCAACCTCCTGAGTAGCTGGGATTACAGGTGCACAACACCATGCCTGGCTAATTTTTATATTTTTAGTAGAGACGGGGCTTCACCACGTTGGCTAGGCTGGTCTTAACTCCTGACCTCAAGTGATTGGCCCACCTTGGCCTCCCAAAGTGCTGGGATTACAGGTGTGACCGCGCCTGGCCTGCTTCTGTCTATAGGTTCTTACTGGTTTAGTGCATGGTGTTGCCCTGTGAGGAGGCCCAGTTAGACTGTGGGAATATGGGGACAAATTGTTCCCATCTAACATCCAAATGACTGCACCCATATGAGTACCCCAAGTGAGACCAGTAGGGGAGGTACTCAGCTGAGCTCAGCACAAAATGCTAACTCACTCATCAAATCATGAACAAATAAAATGGCTGTTGCTTTAGGTCCCTATATTTTTGGGTGGTTTGTTATGGAGCGGTAGATGACCAGTACACACCCTATTTCTGTAACCTGAACTTCTGTACCCTTTGTACTCTATTTTCCAGCTTCATCAAGCTTTTTGCCGTAACTAGAAACCATAAGGCCTTTTCATGCTACTTCCTCTGCCGAGAATGCTTTTTTCTACTAACTGTCTCTATTTGGAAAATCTCTATTCATTCTTCCAGAATTAGCTCAAATTTGACTTTCTACATAACTTAAGCAAAGTTATTCTCTCATATGGGATCCCATGGCACTTAAATTTTTGTTATGGTCCTTTCCATGTTGTACATTCTCTTATCTAGTTTATGTCTCTCTCTTGAAGTGGACTGAAAGCTCCTTGAAGACAAGAACTATGTTTCATTTATGACTGGGTCTTTAACACATACCAGAAGTCCCAAAATATGTGATTGGCACTGTATAACCATGGGTTAGGCGGGGACAGTGGCTCATGCCTATAATCCCAGCACTTTGGGAGACTCAGGTAGGCGGGTTGCTTGAGCTGAGTTTGAGACCAGCCTGGGCAACATGGTGAAACCTTGTCTCTACAAAAAATACAAAAATTAGCCAGGCATGGTGGTGCATATCTGTAGTCCCAGCTACTCTCAGAAGGCTGAGGAAGGTGGATTACTTGAACCCCGGAGGTAGAGGTTGTAGTGAGCCAAGATCACACCACCGCACTCCTGCCTGGGTGACAGAGTGAGACCGTCTCAAAACAAAACAAATGCGTTAAACCAATGAATTAACCTAGTGTCAGGAGAACCAAGCTGACTTAAGATACAGAACATTTTTCTTAATTTCCACAGAATACCACAAGTTTCAAAGTAAAATCAGAGCCAAAGCAATTCCTCGAGAAATGTCAAGTCACAACACTTACATTGTTTGTACACAAAAAACAGTTCATTCTGGCCCGTGGTGTTTGCCTCCTTAGTTTTCTCTGACTCAGTTTTAGTGGGTGATTATTCTCCCAGGTTACTAAGGTCTTCAATTGATTATAAAAACATTGCAAGAAACCATTTTCCTTTAGTAACCATTCTGAATTGATTCACCATGTCAAGACTCACTATGGATGATAAAATTGGCTTCCTTGATGTAAAAATGACTAAAGAGAAGTCAGAGACTGGTCATGGGGCTGATGACACCAAGTGGGAAAGAATAAAATAAAAAAAAAAACTGGGCTGGGGATGGAGGCTCATGGCTGTAATCCCAGCACTTTAGGAGGCCAAGGCAGGTGGATCGCTTGAGCCCAGGAGTTTGAAATCAGCCTGGGCAACACAGTGAGACCTTGTCTCTAAAAAAATTTAAAAATTAGCCAGGCATGGTGTTGCACGCCTGTTGTCTCAGCTACTCAGGAGGCTGAGGTGGGAGAATCACGAGCATATTTTTTTATTTCTTCAAGTTCTTTTTGTTTCACATTCATTGATTTTAGACTTTCCTTGATAAGCATTTAAAGCTAAAATTTTTTTCTCTATAGATATTTTAGCTACAACTCACAAATTCTGATAAGTGGTGATTTAATTTTTATTCAGTTCAAGACATTTTATAACTTCCTTTGTGATTTCTTCTTGGTCCTTTGGTTATTAGTAATATGCTAACTTCCAAGTACTGGGAACAGTCTAGTTAGATCTGTAATTAATTTATAATTTAATTTGGCTAGGCGCAGTGGCTCACACCTGTAATCCCAGCACAAATATAATTGCTCTGACTCTTCAAAAAACCTGAGCACCTACGTTTTGGATGTTTCCCTTATAAGAGTATTATCATATGACTCTGCCAGGAGCCAGGGTATGCTACCTACCTAGAACCGCTTTAGGACGCTTTCAGGTACTCTTTTTCATCAAGGATTCATCAGCTCATCTTCCCTTTTTTAATAATGTTATCAACATATGCTCTCAGAGAGGACCCTGCCTTTCATATGTGCTTACTGGTCACTGCTTCTGTTGCACTTTTTTTTTTTTTGGTCCCATGGATGCTGCCTGGTCTGCATGTACAGTAGAAAGGCCCCTCACACTATGTAGTGTACCATGGTGCCAGAAGTAGAAAGCAGGGTTTCCTGCCCCATTTCATCTGTTGTTCATTCCCTAAGCACATCACTCAAACCTGGAGATCTCACTTGCTCTTGGGCTTCAACTATGACATCCATTTGCAAGACTTTTCAATGTCTACTTCCAGCTTTAACAGTTCCACCATGTTTTAAGTTCCACATTCCTAACTCTTTGTTGACCATTTCCATCTGCACATCTGATTTAGACTCAATGCAGTCAAATCAAAATACAGTACCTTTATGTTCTATCTCCACATGTCCAAGATTTTCTCCTACGATTTACAAACCTCAGGCATTTCAAGTTGGATGAGTTTTTCGGTTTTCTTGTTTGTTTTTTAGAGGCAGGGTCTTGCTATGTTGCCCAGGCTGGAGTACAGTAGCTATTTACAGTCATGGTCATAGCACACTGTAGCCCTGAACTCCTAGGCTCATGCAATCCTCCTGCCTTAGCCTCCTAAGTAACTGGAACTGTTACAGGTGTGTGCCAGTACCCCTGGCTTTCAAGTTGGAAGAGATTTAAGAGCTCATTTTACAAATGGGGAAATGGAGGACCAAGGACATTAATTAACTTTTTGCTCATCACTTCCAATTATTTCCCTAAAATACCACTTTCATTATGTTTCTTCTCTCTCAAACAACTTCAGTGGTTTCCCTTTTGTCTAATCCTTAGGATGCTTGCAGATTTTCTGGTCAGAGTGTTTTCCCTACTACAATAGTCCCTGTCTCTGCCCCTGCAATAATCCTTTCAAATGAAGTCTCTCCTTAGCAAAACCAAAACAAGATATTTCAGTGATTTTCCAGTGTTCACAAGATTTTAGCCTGGCACTTAAGGGTTATCAGAATCTGGTTTTATTGTCCATGATACCAAGATATGAGGCTTCTGCTGTAGGCAAGTGAGTCTGTCTCCCCAAATTTGATTCTTCCTCACATCCCTCAGCCTAGAAGGCTCCTGTCCTCATCTAATTCTACTGAAATCCTACCTTTCCTCAAAAAAAAAAAAAAAACTTAAATATCAATTATCTCTCCAGTTTTACCAAACTGAAATTAATTTACCCACCTGAACTTTTCAGGCATTTCCAATCTATAAATTCATGAAACGCTTGTTACATTCTGCTTTGTGTGCGGAGTTTTTCTATTTTATGTTCTTCCAAAGTTTCCCAAGGCAGAAAGCCACCGTTCTGTGTTCCCTACAATGCTTAGCACAGTGCCGGGCATTTGGAAGCTCAGTGAAGTTGGCTGAAAGAAGTAAACTCAAGAGTCCCTTACCTTGGTGATGTCTGTGTGGTCTTTGAGCCCGTTGGTCATGCACCAATATCGCCACACATTCAAGGCGTACCGCGTGGCTTTGGTAGTATTTGGGCTTACTGCACTGGTACACAGATCATTCAAGTCATCATTAATATTAAATACAGGAAATTTGTTGAGCTTAGTGGAATAAGCTAGAAATAAAAACAATAAAAGCATTAAAATAATTTGCCATTCCCTTCTTTAGAGAATTATACTTGGGATGCTAAAAAACAGAAAACTCTAAAAGACAACACCTTAAAACATGAAATGTCTATGAAAGTATATGTATATGTATATCTATATCTATATATTAGAATAAGTAGGAAAAATACTTATAGCATGGAATCAATGCAGTAAGCTTGCATTTAATCCCAACTATTTTACCATATATACTAGCTTATGTACTAACGCAGGCATTCCAATAATAGAAGTATAAAAATAAATGCTGAAAATCAAACACTGTTCTATCTAAAATTTTCACTGAAAAAAAAATAGCATTTCTATTCACAACAACAATCAAAAGAAAAGGAAGAAAGAGAAAGCAAATAAAAAAGTAGATACCCTCGCACATGAAGACCTATCATTTATTTGTAATTTACATTTTCAAATGTCTTGTGTGCCATCCTGGGCCGCCTTGAAGTAAATGGTGTTAGCTCTTTTTTTTGAGACGAAGTTTCGTTCTTATCGCCCAGGCTGGAGTGCAATGGCAGGATCTCAGCTCACTGCAACCTCCGCCACCTGGGTTCATGTGATTCTCCTGCCTCAGCCTCCCGAGTAGCTGGGATTATAGGCACCTGCCATCACGTCTGGCTAATTTTTTATATTTTTAGTTTCACCATGTTGGCCAGGCTGGTCTCAAGCTCCTGCCCTCAGGTGATCCACCTGCCTCGGCCTCCCAAAGTGCTAGGATAACAGGCATGAGCCACTGCGCCTGGCTCTGTGTTAGCTTTTTTTTTAAGTTTTGTTCACAAAATTGATAGAGGGGTTTAAATCCTGATTCCACAACCCATCAACTAGCTTTGAATCAGAAGGGAAGGTCAAGTGAGAGAAAAATGATAGGAAGAAGGGAGGAATATTTCAGAGGGGCTCATATCTTCTCAGAGGAGACGGAACATAGTTTAACTTGCCATAATTACTTCAGATAAAGACAGGTCTCAACATGTCCACTTTAAGTGTTGGTTGCCAAAGGGATAACTAGCTCATAACCCTTAGCTGGCTTTTCTTAAGACCCTGTGATCTGCTAAAACCAGGCTTAATCTGTTCAAATTGTAAGTCAAGGTAGAGCATCTCAAAGTAAAAATACTTCATCTAACAGTTCTCACCCTCTCTGGACTATTGATGAATGTATTCAAACAAGGCGCTAACTGGCTAGGGCTGTGGGAAACAGCAAAATGAAAAGTTAATGCAATGACCAAGGTGAACTGCAAATTGGGTTCATTTTACCTCCCTCACTTCACCTTTCACTGCTCCCTCTGAGCATCTCCTCTATATCAAACTACCAGGCCTGCTGTCCCCAGGATCCATCCATCTGCACTAGGAAACCCACACTACACCTTCCCCATGCACTGCTTGAGCAATCTTCACATGGTTTTTGTTTTGTTTTGTTTTGTTTTTGAGATGGAGTCTCGCTCTGTTGCCTAGACTGGAGTGCAGTGGCATGATCTTGGCTCACTGCAACCTCCGCCTCCCAGGTTCATGCGATTCTCCTGCCTCAGCCTCCCAAGTAGCTGCAACTCCAGGTACCCACCACTACACCTGGCTAATTTTTGTATTTTTAGTAGAGACGGGTTTTTGTCATGTTGGCCAGGCTGGTCTCGAACTCCTGACCTCAGGTGATCCACCCACCTCCGCCTCCCAAAGTGCTGGGATTACAGGCGTGAGCCACCACGCCTGGCCTTCACATGGTCTTTGTGCCAATCAAAATACTGTCTTTTTTTTTCAATTCGAAATCCACTTTTACACAACCTTTCCTCACACTCACCCAACTCCCTTATCCTCTTCTTCAGTTTATGCCTCACATTTGCTTTACTATTTTTTAGGAGTGTGTTCTCACTGTGTCCAGAAGGTCTCTTCAATTGGTTTGCATGCCCCTTAAGACTATGTCTTTGCTCTTTCAATCTCGATCCTGCCAAGAACTGTTGAATGCACTCTGCTTTAATAAATATTTACAGCAAGAGAGGAAGAAAAAATGCTGGAAACTATCTGAAGAAACTGTGTCATGAAGTAGACTCCTCTCACCACCCCATCAACCTGGATAACTCCTATTACTTGTGGGACTTGCTTGATATTAATAAAAGGACTCTTGTATAAAGTTTATTATTGTTATACTTAGCACTAATTGAATGCCTACTATATGCCAAGAGGTTTTACATAAATTGTCTATAATCCATAAGCAAGTCCTTTGTTATTCCTGTTTTCGAGGTAAGGAAACTCAGCCTCATACCTGTAACTTCATACATTCACTCATCCAATATTTACCACGGTACCCTCTCTGTGCCAGGCACTGGGCTGTTTAAGTTATGAAGTTAGTAAGTGGAAGAGCCAGGATTTGAACCTGGGTCTCTGACTCCATGTTAGAGTTACTACGGTGAAGGAATCAGTTACTATAAGGATAAAATTCTCAGTAAAGAATGCAATTTAGATATTAGCTTGTGCTTATGAAAAAATACCTTGGTTCCCCAAATGTATTCAGATGAACCTTCAATAAGAATAACTAAGTCTGCTTTGTTTAGATGACCACTATTGTTTCAAACACGATTAATTATTAAATAGCTGAATAATTTCTTTTTAAAAATTTTCTTAAAATCACAGGACAGAGACTATACATCGAAAATGGAAACCTAAATCCCAGAACACAGTGAAACAAATAAAGAATACTTGTCTGCTTACATAATGGGACAGAAATTATGTGAAAATGATTAAACGACGACATATATGGTTCGTTCATGATTATATTTATGGATTAAATTTCATTTACTTAATAAACTGCTTTCAAAATTTTGGAGGTAGGAGTTGTGTTATGCTGCTGAGGATATTTTTAAAAGACTATATTGGTGAAGAAACAAACAAAGGTAATAACTTATAACCTCATACAGGAAAAAGAGCAGACTACTGAAGGAAGATGTGAATGATTTTTTCCACCAGAGGACAGGACAAACCCCAAGTGCAAGATGAGGAGGAGCTGGGTGTGAGAGAGAGAAGGGACTGTGAGGTCGTGGTAGTGTAGACTGCGGATGCCCTTACATCATCTACCATCAGCACAAGTGCTGGCAAGTACGGCTGTGTGAAGTGAGGGATGTTTGCTGTGGAAGTCACCCGGAGGGCCAGAGGGAGGAAACGGGGCACTGCCTCAGGTAACTCTGGGCAGTCCCATTGGACACGGACAAGGGAAAAAGCAAAGCAGCTCAGGGCGCGGTGGCTCAAGCCTGTAATCCCAGCACTTTGGGAGGCCGAGACGGGCCGATCACGAGGTCAGGAGATCGAGACCATCCTGGCTAACACGGTGAAACCCCGTCTCTACTGAAAATACGAAAAACTAGCCGGGCGAGGTGGCGGGCGCCTGTAGTCTCAGCTACTCGGGAGGCTGAGGCAGGAGAATGGCGTAAACCCGGGAGGCGGAGCTTGCAGTGAGCTGCGATCCGGTCACTGCACTGCAGCCTGGGCGACAGAGCGAGACTCCGTCTCAAAACAACAACAACAACAACAACAACAACAACAACAACAACAACAACAAAAGAATTCCCTGAACGCCGCCATCTCTCAGGTAACACCTTCCTCGTGTCTATCACTGGGACAGTTCCAGTTTCCCAGCTTGTTGTCAGCTCAGGTGCCCCGAAGGGAAGCCTATCCATGACCATTTCTTCAGCCACTCTCATAGCTGCTTGAAGTCCACTTGCAGAACCCTGTGCTCAACCACAGCCTGCAGAAATGAGCTCCATCCAGGTGTTATCAGACAGGAGCCTTTAGCAATAGCTAAGGAAATCCCTATCAATTACCATTAATGATCAATCTAGACCTGAATTCTAAAATGTGAGTACATAAGCATCACTTGGCAATGGGGAAAACCAGTAGTGTGACAGTCACCAAGCTATGCAAGCAGAGAAGCTAATTCCGCATTCCCTACTCATCCCCCTGAAAGGAGAGTTAATCCGGAAAACCCAAAGACAAAAAATTAGACATTACAAATATATCATTAGCGATTTGAGAGGATAACATCCTTAAAATAAGAAGAGTCTTTACTGGAAAAGGAAAAATAGGAAAACAAGAAAGATCCTGGAAATTTAAGATGATTGAAAAAATATATTTTAAAAACAACGGATGAGCTGAGTACTAGAATGAACACGGCTAGAGGCAAATTCGTGATCTAGAAGGACTCTTCCCTACAGGGCAGGCAAAAACATTAAAAGATACAAGGGTGAAGTTAAGAGATATAAAAGACAGATCCTGGAGACTGAATATCTATCTTAAGAATTCAAAGGAAAAACTTACAAGGATGAAAGAAATAATATAAGGAAAGTTCCATTAATCAAAGAAAGATCTGAAACTTTAGGATATTAAGGTTCATGAACTGTCAAATAGAAATACTGAAAGAAGACATACATGTAAACATATCTTGGTGAAACTTCCAAAGTCTAAGAACAAGGAAAAAATTCTACAATCTTTTCTGGTAGGCAGAAAAAAAGAAAAAAGCCACCAAGAGGCACTACAGCTGTCAACATAGTGAGAAGAATCAGATTTCTCACCTATAACACCAAAGGGTTAAAAAAAAAAAAAAAAAAGACATAGTCTCCTCAGAGTTGTGAGGGAAAAAGACTGTAAATGAAGAAATGTATTACCCACCCAAAGCAGCATTCAAATGCTAGCGCAAAATAAAGATATTTTCAATCATAAAAGAAGCAGCATCCAAGCACCCCCCATCTTTAAAAAAATTAGTTACAGATAACTGCCAGCAAAATGAAAAATGGAAAGAACAAAGGGGAAAACAATAGGGCATAAGACATAACGAGGAGCAAACATTTATTTTTAACATTCAGTAATGTGGCAATAAAGCTGAATACAATTGTTAAGAAAGGACTGTATACTGTATGTAAAATATATCTCATTGAAGTTTTTTGTTTTTTAAAGAATTGTGAAATACATGAAGCATAATGGAATACAATCTTGAACCAAAAATCCAACACCTGCAATCTATCTAGCAAAAGTTAGAGCAGGTTAACAAAAGAAATAAAGAACCACGAAAGAAAGCATGATGTATAGGAAACTTAAAATCATGCACGTGGAGGGCTTCCACTTTAGGACTATGATGAAGTCGCTGGTATTATACTCTTCCTCCTGCTGAGAATCAACCTCGATAAAATCCACTGGAACACAACCAAACGAACCAGAACTCAAGAAACAAAAATCCCAGAAATTAGGGAAATGCATAGAGGTGATTCCTGCTCTGGTCACCATGTTTTTCTCTTAAGGCATTTGTGGAGCTGCAGTGCAGGACACAGAACCCACACAGAAAGCAGCAGCCTGAAGTCTACAGCAATCTCAGTGGAACAGGTACATGAATATTCAAGTACAGGGCTACCAAGCAGCCAGCCAACACTTGAGAGACTGAGATCCTGGAGGAAGGAAACCACAGAAAAATGAGTCAATACTCTGCATATAATTTTCCTTCCAGAAATTGCTGATCCTAAGCCACATATGGGGAAATGATACAGAGAAGCCAAGCAGAAAGAAATCACCAAGAGGCAATTGTATGGCACTGAGGAGTCAAAAATAGTAATTCAGGTGGGGGCCTTCCAAAGAGGAAAGACGCCTTGGACAATCCCACTTTCATTTGAAATCCAGGAAGGGCTTGACTGTAAGAGTTACAGAAACTGGAAATAGATCAGTCTTGACTGCATTAAAGTGATCCACCCACCTTACATGCTGCCTAACAGAAATTTAAATCTTTTCTTGAGGAAGATAACATCTTCAAAAGTTTTCATACACAGTGGTCAGCATTCAATAACAAGTTAACAGGCACACCATAAAACAAGACCAAATGAATGAAAACTAAGAGAAAGATCAGGCAATACAAATAGGCCTACAGATAACATGGATTATTTAAGTTCTCTGACACAAACTTACAAATAATTTGAATATGTTAAAGAAAATAATGAAAAGACAGAGAATTTTACTAGGTCACTGGAATCTATTAACAAAATAGAAATTCCAGAATTCTTTCCTTTTTCTATTCTTGTTCCTCTTCTTCCCTTTTCTTCCTGAACTATGCACTTTGAAAGCTGCTGGTAGGGCAGGATGAGGTAGACATTTATACCACAGTATGTATATATTGAAGGAGATGCAATGGCCTCTAGTAAGGGCATGGAGGGCATCTGCATAGGAGAATTGCCTAGTGAGGTATGTTGGAACTTCACTAGGGTGAGAAATATCTTACGTTATGGAGGCAATGTGGCAATCTGGCAAGCAGTTACAGGGCTTGAGTCAAGAGAAAAAAGTATCCACGGAGGAGCAGCCTGGTATGTGGTGCCATAATCTGAGCAGGTTAAGAAGGGCATCCATGCAGCAGGGGGAGGTGTGAGGAGAGGTCCTGTGTGAAGTCAGGGCCTGACTGGGGTGAGTAGGCCTTCCATGCATGGGGGTGACCTGGTATGAGGTGTCATAGCCTAAGCAGCATGAAGAAGGTTTCCATGTAGGAGGGTGTCCTAGGATGAAATGTTAAAGCTTGAATGGAATGAGGAAGGTGTCTCTGGTTGGGAGGATGGCCCAGTGCAGGGCGTTATAGGTTTAGCAGATAAGAATGGCATCTGTGTGTATGTGGGTGGCAGAGCACAGTTGGGTGCTGGACTCTGAGTAGGCAAGGAAAGTCGAAGACTGAGGAACAGGATATAACTAAATGCAATACATGATTCTGATTAGATCCTTTTCCAATAAAAGACACTGTTAGGGCAACTGGCAAAACTTCAACAGGAATAGATGTTTAGAGGGAAAGAATGCATCAGGGTTAATTTCCTAATTTTGATGATTATATTATGGTTATGCAGGAAAATGTCCTTATTTGTAGAAAAATCACAGGAAATCACTTGCAGGTGATGCTACATCAGGCTGGCAACTTAACTTCAAAATTGGTTGAGAAAAAAATGTTCTCTGTAATACACTTGCAACTTTTTGGAGTTTAAGATTGTTTCAAACTTTAAAAATTATTAAAAAGGCAATAATGAATTGATAATTCAATAGATGGGTAACAAGCAGGTGTAACACATATAACAGATGATTTGTGAACTGAAAGGTCAATAGAAAACAAATTGAAGCAAAGAGAGAAAAGAATATAGAAAACATAAAAAAGAATATAGAGAAAATAGCAAAATAGACATATGGGACATAGTGAAATGTCTAATATATTTGTAATTAAGAGTCCCAGAAAGAAGAGAGAATGGGGAAGAAGTAGCATTTAAAAAATATTGGGTGAGAATTTTCCAAAATAAAATACCTCAGTCTACAGATTCCAGAAGCTTTCCTAACCAAGCAAAATAAATACAAGGAAAATTAAATGTAGGCACATAGAATAACAATGCTGACAACCTAAGTCAAAGAGAAAATTTTCTTTTTCTTTTCTTTATTTTTTAGAGACAGGGTCTCACTCTGTCACCCAGGCTGGAGTGCAGTGGTGCTATCACAACTCATTGCAGCCTCGTGCTCCTGGGTCCAAGAGATCTTCCTGCCTCAGCTTCCTGAGTAGCCAGGACTACCAGCATGCACCACAATACCTGGCTAATTTTTGAATTTTTTGTAGTGACAGGGGTTTCACTATGTTGCCCAGGGAGGTCTCAATTTCTGCTTCAACCGATCTGCCTACCTCAGCCTACCAAAATGCTGATATTATAGGTGTGAGCCACTGTGCCCAGCCTTTTTTATTTTTCTTTTTCAACTTCCCACATAACACCACATTAAGAGAAAATTTTATTGTTTATTTTTTTGAGATGAAGTCTCTCTCTGTTGCCCAGGTTGGAGTGCAGTGGCATGATCTCTGCTTACTGCAACCTCTGCCTCCCAGGTTCAAGCGATTCTCCTGCCTCAGCCTCCCAAGTAGCAGGGATTACAGGCACGCAGCACCATGCCTGGCTAATTTTTGTATTTTTATCAGAGACGAAGTTTCGCCATGTTGACCAGGCTGGTATTGAGCTCCTGACCTCAGGTGATTCACCCACCTTGGCCTCCCAAAGTGCTGAGATTACAGGCGTGCGCCACTGCACCTAGCCCAGCATAAGAGAAAGTTTAACAAGAAACTGGAAAGAAAGGACAAATTACCTTATACAGCACAACATCAGACTGACTGATTTTTCAACCGAAATGATGGAAGTCAGAAAACAGATGATCTCTTTAGTATGCTAAAATAAAATTACTACAAGTCTAAAATTTATACTAAGCAAAGTATCCTTCAAAAATAAAGGTAAGGCCAAGTGCAGTGGCTCATGCCTGTAATCCCAGCACTTTGGGAGGCTGAGGTGGGCAGATCCCAAGGTTTGGAGTTTGAGACCAGCCTGGCCAACATGATGAAACCCCATCTCTATTAAAAATACAAAAATTAGCCAGGCGTGATCACGGGCACCTGTAATCCCAGTTACTCAGGAGGCTGAGGCAGGAGAATCACTTGAAACCGGAGGAGGTTGCAGTGAGCTGAGATCACACCACTGCACTCCAGCCTGGGCAAAAGAGTGAGAGTCCGTCTCAAAAAATAAAATAAAATAAAAAAAAGTAAAATGCAGCTGCAGTCACACAAAATAATGAGCAAATTCATTGTTAGCAGTCAAGTGCTAAAAAATAAAGGCAGATGTTCAGGCAAAAGGAAAAAAGATGGCAGCAAGTTAATGGACAAAAGAACTGAAGAATACTGGAAAGTGTGAACACATATGTAGGTGACTCTCAATGAATAAGCTGTTTAAAACAATACTGTTGATGTCTTGTGGGGTTTTCAATATATACAGAATTAATATTATAATAACATAAATGAGCGTAACTAAAGCTAGTTTTGAAAAGTTCTTGCATTGTCCAAAAAATGATGAAAATGCAAAATTAAAGCAGACCTTAATAATGCAAGAGCACATGTTTACATCTGTATGGTAACACTGTAAGAATAATAGAAGAATGTATAACTTATAGGTTGACAGAGGAGGAAAATGGGATAAAAAAAGACTTGCTTAATCAAAAACAAGGCATAAAGAATACATGGAACCAAAAAATGTAAGATGATAGATCTAAACATAAATATATCCATTATTATAGATATTCCAATTAAAAGATAAATGTTTTCAGGCTGGGCAAAGGAACAATATTCAGCTATCTTCTCCTGGGGGAAAAATATAAGAACCTTACACATAAGAACAAATAGAACATAAAGATTCAAAGCAAAAGGATGAAAAAAGTTATACCATAGGAACAATAAGCAAATGAAAGCTGGTATACCTATATACTAACAGACAGACAAAACAGACTAAGACAAGAAGTATTACTAGAAATAAAGAGGGAGGTTTTAAAATTCAGCAGGAAGGTATATATAACAATCCTAGATTTTTGTATGGATCTGGTAACAACGCCTTAAAATACAGAAAGCAAAAACTGAAAGAATTAAAGATAAATAGGCAAATCTATGATTAAGAGATTTTAACATATCTTTTCCCACAACTGACAAAACAGGGAGCAAAAAAATAGTATAGATATACATGTGAACAATGCAAATATCAAACTGAACTTAATTGATACATGAAGAACACAACTGCAGAATACACATTTCTTCAAGCGTGCATGTCACCTTTATCAACATAGAAATGCTGGGACATAAAGCAAGTCTCAATATTTCAAAGGATTAAATAATTCAGAATATGATTTCTAATATAAGTAGAATAAAATGGAAATCAATTACAAGAAGATAATTTGACAAGCAATTCTATACTTCTAAATAATAAGTATATTATTTAATATAATATAAAAATATATGTATAGTATATATGTAACAATTCTTTCTGGTAAAAGAAAAAAAATCAATGAGAATTAGAAAATATTTCCAACTGAATGATAATGACAATACATGTCAAAGTTGTGGGATGCAGTTATTGCCTAAAGAGAAAATAATAGCATTTAGTGCACAGACTACAAAAGAAGAAAAGCTGAGTATCAACTGTACCAAGAAATTTATAAGAACAATAAATCTATCCAAAAAAGTAGAAGGAAACACTACAATTAAGAACGTAAATCAATAAAATGAGAAATAAATGTATAATAAAAACTAATTAAGAGATGGATTTGAAAAGACTATTAAACTAGCAAGAAAAACAGAGAAGGCACAAATTATTGCACCAGAAATGAAGAACATGTTAATTATCACTATAGATCCTACAAATAGTAAAAAGACAGTAAAAAGATACTATGAATAACTTGACGTCAATCAATTTGAAAATTGGGATAAAATGGACAAATGTCTAGAAAAGCCACAATTCACCAAAACCGAGTAAGAAACAAAGTTTGAATAGTCTTATGCTACCCATTAAAGAAACGAAGGCCAGACGCGGTGGCTCACGCCTGTAATCCCAACAGTTTGGGAGGCCAAGGTGGGCGGATCACTTGAGCTCAGGAGTTTGAGACCAGTGTGGGTGACATGGCAAAACTCCATCTCTACAAAACATTAAAAAAAAATTAGGCAGGTGTGGTGGCATGCGCCTCTGGTCTCAGCTATTTGGGAGGTTGAGGTGACAGGATGGCTTGAGCCAGGGAGGCAGAGGTTGTAGTGAACTGAGACTGCACCACTGCACTTTAGTCTTGGTGACAAAGCCAGACACTGTCTCAAAAAACAACAACAACAACAAAAATACACACACACACACACACACACACACACACACACACAAGAACCAAAATAAAACTTCAGGTTCATATGGGTTTCACCAGTAAATACTTTCAACTGCCAAACTCTGCTAGTGAACAAAAAAAGAGGGAACACTCACTTCTTTTATAGGACTGCATAACTTTTCTATAAAAATAAGCAAAGAACAATACAATAAAAGAAAATTATAGGCCAAATAAGCTCAAAAACACAAACACAAACATCTTCAACACACTATGAGAAAATGGAATCCCTTCCTCACATCATAAACAATTCCAAATGGATCATGGCTTCAATGTGACCAGTAAAACAATAAAGGAAGAAAGGAAACAGGAGACCAGCTTTATGACCATGGGATAATCACACATTTTTAAACAGGACATCAAAATCACTACCCCTAAAGTAAAAGATTGATCACAATCACTACCCCAAAAGTAAAAGGTTGATAAATTGAATTCCACTAAAATGAAAATTAGACATTCATCACAATGCAGCATTAAGAGGTGAAAAGGCAAGCCACACAGTGGCAGAAGATGTTGTAGTACACTTATCTGAAAAATCATTTAGAAGGACAAACCCCCATGACATAAGTTTACCTATGTAACAAACCTGCCCATGTACCCCCGAACTTAGAAGTTTTTTTGAAAAGGAAAAAAATCATTTAGAAGGGAGACAGTCCAATTAAAAATGGACAAGACGGCCGTGCATGATGGCTCACACCTGTAATCCCAGCAGTTTGGGAGGCCAAGGCTGGAGGATCACCTGAGGTCAGGAGTTCAAGACCAGCCTGGCTAACATGGTGAAACCCCATCTCTACTAAAAATACAAAAAATTAGCTGGGCGTGGTGGTGTGCACCTGTAATCCTAGCTGCTTGGGAGGCTGAGGCAGGAGAATTGCTTGAACCCAGGAGGTAGAGGCTGCAGTGAACTGAGATCGTGCCATTGCACTCCAGCCTGGGCAACAAGAGCAAAACTCCATCTCAAAAACAAACCAAAAAAAAAAAAAAAAAGGACAAAATTTGAATGGGCCCTGCATAGAAACATTAATATTCTAGGGCAGAGAAATGTTAATATTCCAGGACACATAAATTAAAATACACTCACCAAAATGTCTAAAATGAAAAATGAAATCTGCAAATGTCAAGTGAAAGTGAAGATATGGAGCAACGGGAACACTCTTACTAAGCTGGTACAAGTGTCGATTTGTGCAACCACTTTGGACACTAATAGTATCTACTAAAGCTGAAC
Organism: Papio anubis; assembly: GCF_008728515.1. Taxonomy (NCBI): domain Eukaryota; kingdom Metazoa; phylum Chordata; class Mammalia; order Primates; family Cercopithecidae; genus Papio; species Papio anubis. The sequence goes on along the minus strand of NC_044988.1, from coordinate 81,986,030 downwards.
ACACACCAATTCTATGACTCAGTAATCCTACACCTAAATATATACCCAACAGAAATGTGTACATATGTGTACCAAAAGGCATGAACGTATGAGTGTTCATAAAAGCATAGTAGTACAACAAATAATAAATGGCCCCAAACTGGAAATAACCCTATGACCCCATAAACAATAGTATGCATATAAAATTATAAAATATCTATACAATGAATTATTATACAATAGCGACAAGGAGTGGACTACTAGAGTGAACTGTATGCAAAAACATGGAAGAATCCCACAAATATAATGTTAAGCAAAAGAAGCCAGACACAGAAGAGTATATTGAAAGGGTCCATTTATGTAATTCAAAAACAGATCAAATGACTCTATGGTGAAGTCAGTGGTTACCTTAAGGAGGTAAGGGAGGGAGCTTGAGGGAAGCTTCTGGGGTTCAGGTAATAATTCTATGTCTCCCTCCAGGTGGTGGTAACAGCAATGTATTAGCTTCATAAAAAGTAATCAAGCTATACTTCAGTAAGTATAAGTACTTCAATAATTATTGTATCATTCAATGAGAAAACATTAAAAAATCCTTAAAAATTCCTTTAAAAATGCATATGCAAACCTAATAAATGAAGAGTTCTACCATGAACCTAGATGGGGAGACTCAATATTATAAAGATATTTAATTTCTTCATGTAATCTTTAATTAAATGTAATTCTAATTAAAATCCCCCCTTTTTTGATTGTTGTTACTTGTTAGGGTGTTTCTAAAGTTTAAGAAAGTAAGTGTATAAGAAAAGGAAGGTAATTTCAAAAATAATTGGGAGGCCTTGCCTGAAAAAAAAAAGTACCATAACACCACTATAAATTTTAAATTACTATTTGTAAGTTAGTATTTGTAAGAAAGAGACAAATAGATCATTGCTACAGAAGAGAATCCAGAAAAGGTCTGCAAATAGCAAAATGAGGGTATAATAAAGACTCTAATTCAAATTGTTGGGGAAAGATGGACTCTTCAATAAATGGTATAATTGGTTGAGTTGGAAAAGCAAAAACAAAAGCAAATTTAGATACCTGTTTCATACCACACACAAAAACCCACATATCTAAATAGCTTTTTTTTTTTTTTTTTTTTTTTTAAAAGCTGTTTCCTTAAAGAAGACAGATTTTCATGATTTTGGAATTGAGGAAAGAAAGTCTTTCTCAGCACAACACAACCCAAAAAGTATAAAATACAGATGATTAGATGTCAAAAAATTTGGAAAATCCTGCACTGAACAAATTTTAAAAGATAATAAACATAACTGGAGAAAATACTTATAAAACATAAACCAAGGACATATGAAAAGCTCCTACAAACCAACAAGAAAAATAACTTGCTAGCAAAAGGGCCCAGGATATGACAGGCAATTATTCACAGAACAGATACAAACAACAAAATGCATTAGTAATAGCCATTATAATTGAAATGAGATATATTTCATTTGCCAGATTATCAAAAACACAAAAAGGTCCATATCTAAATGTTGGCCAGGCTGCTGGGAGCCTGCACTCTCAGTCAATACTGAATTATGTCTACATCAGTACAACTTTTCGGTGGGCAATTTTGACTAAATGCAGAAATATACAAGTGTGCAAAGATAAATGAACATAGATGATCACCAGAACCCACTAGCAGATGATAAAATAATCGTGCATATATATATATTTACATGCGGTCATTAAAAATTGTTACCCTTCTGTATGCTAACATGAAAACAGTTCCACAATATATTAATTTAAAAAGAAAAATTCACTCTAGGACAATATGCATAGCAATATTCCAATTTTCATAAGAAAAATAAAATTTAAATGATTTATAATTATGTAGAAAAAATCTGGAAGGAGACACATCACATTGGTTAGTGATTAGTTCCATGGAACTTTAAGTTTTGCAATATGAACATATTATATTTGCAAGTTAAAAAAATCAATAGGACTTTGGAAATGTATATATAGGAAAAATAAATAAAATGTGCTTTTTATTTAGCCCAGGAATTCCTCTTTTAAAAATGTATCCTAAGGATTTAATCAGAGAAGTATACAAAAATGTATCCTCAAGGATGTTCTTTAAGGCAAATTTATAAAAGCAAAAAACTGGAAACAAATCCAATCTAACAACAGCATTATAAAATAGATTTTGGCACATCTGCGCAATGGAAAAATATGTAGCTCATAACAATCTACTTTCAAAAACTAAAGATCTTTTACAAACGTACAAAATGGTAAATACAACTGGATTAGTTTTTGAAGTATATTTTTGTAAGGAAGATAAAACATGAAAATGTTAAACATTCTTATCTATGGGTAACGAGTCCTGTGATTTTTACTTCTGATTTGATACTAGTATTTACCAATTATTAGTAATAAATGTCTACTTATTGCCTTAGCATTTTCAAAGCATTATAAATCTTAACAAAGCAAACCGTGGTTTTACTTCCATTTTTTATTTTTATTTTTTTTGAGACAGGCTCTTGCTCTATTCCCTAGGCTGGAGTGCAGTGGTGTGATCACGGCTTGTTGCATTCCCTATCTCCTTTCCTGGGCTCGAACGATCCTCTTGCCTCAGCCTCTCTAGCAGCTGGGACAAGTGCGCACCACCATACTAGACTAATTTTAAACTTTTTTGTAGAGATGGGGTCTCACTATGTTGCCTAGGCTGGTCTTGAACTCCTGAGGTCAAGTGATCCTACTGCCTTGGCCTCCCAAAGTGCTGGGCTGCAGGTATGAGCCACCATGCCTGGCCTTCCATTTTTTTATACGTTCACTCTAAAAATGTTTGCCATCAAATTCAGTGTTTGCGTTCAAAATTATCTTTTGAGACGATATATCACCAACATTAAACTTTCCATACATATTAGCCATTCTAGTCACATCGAATCCTCTTCAAAAAGATAAGTATGAATAAATTGAAAATAAATAAGACTTTTAAAAAGGAAAACATTATTTGATTTGTAGTTATTACTCAACTTGAATTCTAATATTCTTTCCCTAGCAAGGAAATAAAATTTGTCACATTTTAAATGTAAAACTTGCAAGCACACTTAAAGATGAGTTCCTTGTTTAAGTACTACGAAAATATAAAGGTATAACTACCTATAATTTATATAATCTATCATCATACAAAAATACAGTCATTGTTTCTATTTGGAATATTCAACTGTGAGTAAAGACTGGTGGACTATTCAGCCATGAAAGAAAAACATTTGCATTTCTGCAAAGTAATTTTGTATGAGAGATATTGTATTTTCAGATGTTTTAACATGTTTTTTCATTATTAAATGATTTTAGTGACACAAAAAATGTGTCTGAAGTTAACCAACTTAATAATTCTGGAGAACCATTCCTATTTGGCTCAAAGAATACCATCATACGTGCCAAAGGTAATAAATGGTACATGGAAAATTATATCTGACTAAAATGATTCTCCTAAAAATAAGTAATGTTAGAACACGGCATCTCCTTAGCTTCGTATAATTAAAAAAAATTTTTAAATTATTTTTTAAAATAGAAAGAGTCTCCCTTTGTTGCCCAGACTGGTCTCAAACTCCTGGCTTCAAGCGATCCTCTTGCCTTGGCCTCCCAAAGTGCTGGAATTACAGGCATGAGCCACTGTGCCGAGCCTCAGCTTAGTATAATTTTGCACCTATTTTAAGAAGTGTCTGACAAGGGGATTACTGGAGGTAAAGAAAAATGGCCAACAGAGCTCCACACAAAAACAAGTGCGTTCATTGTTTGCAGCGGGGCTTTCTTTTCTGTTAACAGGATTTTCAGGCTTGGGGCTCCAGGCAGCCTAGGATCAATTCAACTGCAGATCCTATACTAGAGGACTGTTGCTACCCTATGATCTGTGTTGGCATAGTCACATGCGCAATGCTTCCCCTTCCAGGGCCTCCCCTCCATGTCAGTGGTTAGAAACGCTGCACATGGGCTGCTTGGCTCAATCTGCACTGACTGTATATCCTGAGGCCAGTGCACAATGTCCAGGTCGACAACATGTTTTTCAAAATGTGGTTTGTTTGTTGTAGCTACAAAAATCAGCCAGCTGTGCAGAAAACAATTTATTAAATGGATGAAGACTGGTCATCATGCCCAAATACAGACGAAACACTGTGACTCAAGCATGCTCTCATTATAGAGACACTGTTGACACTCATTAGCTGACTTTATTGGATTGCTTTTCTTATTTCCATAAGTTTTAGGCTGTACCAACAAATATCAAAAACAATAGAAAATTACACTACATTAAAGGCAAACATACACACAATGGAATAAACTAGACATAAAACTAGATTTTTATTTAGAGCACAAGTATACAGACAAATATGAAGCAAAAACAGTGAGCTGACAAAGATGAGAACATCTTAGTGTAAAAAATCAGTGAGCAGCAAAATAAAGATGAAACTGAGAGTACTCTTAACAAAAAATTCTATTACAAATATTGACAGGCAGCAGATTATCTGACCAAAATCATCAGTCACATATTTGACACAGTAACAGAAATTTCCCTCTATTTCAATTCACCTTTCTCCTCTTTCACAAACTATAGCAGCTTTTAAAAAGTTTCAAAATATGATTTGAGTGAAACAGGCACATGCGCTTTTTTCATGTAAATCAGTTAAAAACCAAGTGCCCAGAAAAAATACATAAAAATAACAATCTATCAAATTTGGGGAAAAGTAAATGCATCCTCAAAGACCAGTACTATATTTTGTCAAATAGCAGAGTTGATCTGTTGAAACAATTTTCTCTAAGTATTAATTGTGGTTATTGTATTTCTAAGCAGATGCCTGGTCTTAAATTACAGTGACTAAACTGATAAATCTTTTTATTCCCAATTAACTTCCAAGGGATAAAGTAAAAGTGAAAGAAACCTTAAATGCACTCTTAAGATTTATAAGAAGGATGGAAGACCTTGTTGAAGTTGAATACAGCATTCATTCTAGTAAACCATGAAAGTTCTTCATTTTAATAGATAAGTCATATGTAGTAAGTCTGTTGAATCTAAAACACTTTCGATCATTTTCCCACCAGGTTTCAGGCCTACAGGGTTAGAGTCACATTTTCAGACTACAACATAAAAAGTACAAACTATTACCGGTCATGGAGCTAATCTAGCAAATGTACATCTAACTTTGGCAGTGAAAACATTTAAAATTGTGGGAAAAATTGGAAACTCTATAAATTAGAAAACTAATAAATATATATGTATTTGATTTAAAAACCGCCCGAGGTAAAAAGGCCTCAGGACAGAAATACAAAATGTACATAAAACCCCAAGGTGGGAAATAAATCCAAGAGCAGGACTCAAACAAATGTGCCCATTGCTAAATTGTTAATCATCAGGATGTATCATGCCATAATCTTTGGTGTCCAAAATATGAAAGGAATTCTTGGTACAAAGGCTCTGCCTGAAAATCTCTGACGTAGAAATACTTTTGTGTGACTCTGGAGGCCAATGGACAAAGGCAGAACTTCTTTAGACCACACATAATTAAATTTATTTTTATTGCTTTATCACCTCACGGAGGGGCAAATGTCTACAGCATATTCTAGAGAAAAGGCTCACAGTTAAAATCTGCCTTTGTTTTCCTTTAAGCAAAGAGGTGGTGGGGACCTTGATGAATTAGTTTCAATAGTCTTCGAATTAACTCAGTAATTTCAGCAGCAATGTGTCCAAATACAGCATTGGCTGTTGCTGCGTATCTGACAGTCACACACACAGTTTCTATACAATTCAGGAGACTACCCCTTTATTAAAGGAATCCTGTGATCATAAGCCCATTGAACTGACAGAAGGAAACGCTGCACCAAGTGTGGAGTTCTGGCATGTTGGTGTAAAAAGGCTCTTCAGGAAGCAGCCTTCTTTTCTCAACACTTTATGACAGTTCCCCCCACTCATTTTAGGAGTATAAATAAAAGTATAGTGGTATTTCCCTCATATTAAATTTTAACAATGTGTAGTAGAGTCAATCTGTTGAAACAATTTTGTCTTTACTTTCAGTTTGTTTGGAATTGCTGAGGCAAGATAGAAACACCAGGTACCAGACAGGTGGGCATGAAGAAATCCTGACGGCCATAAGGCAACCAAGTATGTTAAGTAAATCTGTGTAAATGCTGAATGTAAAAGTTAACAAGTGGGAACTGTGAGGTTTCAATGGTTCTTTATAAAGGAAATAAAACTACTGAATATTCTTTTTTTTTTTTTGGGTTGGAGCCTCGCTCCCTCACCCAGGCTGGAGTGCAGTGGTGTGATCTCAGATCACTACAACCTCCACCTCCCGGGCTCAAGCAATGCTCCTGCCTCAGCCTCCCAAGTAGCTGGGATTACGGGTGTGAGCCACCATACCCAGCTAATTTTTGTATTTTTAGAAGAGACTGGGTTTCGTCATGTTGGCCAGGCTGGCCTCGAACTCCTGATCTCAGGTGATCTGCCCGCCTCAGCCTCCCAAAGTGCTGGGATTGCAGGTGTGAACCACCATGTCCAGCCTGAATATTATTAAATGAAATTCAAACAATAAGCCATGATAGCCAACAAAAATAATGTATGCACCTCATAGTCCTCTGCTATTACACTATTCAGCCTAAAAATATCCAGATCAAGGGAAATTCTACTGCTCTATTGTCATTCCATTCTGTAAGATACTCAAGTATCAAAAGAAAAGAATGTTTAAAATTCTAGAGGAGAGAGTACTAGAAAAATTCAGAGTTCTTGCTTTCTTTCTCTTTTTGCAAATATTTTCTGCTTTCAAAGAGCCTGGAAAGTGTCCAAGAAAAGTTGACCTAGCCTGGAATTATAAATATGATACAAGATTTTCAAGTTTGGCACCACTTTGACAACTACAATATTTCCTTCTGTAGAGGCCACTAAGTGCTGGCTCAAAATATTAAACAATGAAGTACATAGTTACTTAGGTCACACATAGAAATGTTGACTGGCACAGCCTTTTAACAGTTTTTCAGTTTAACTACAACAAGTGATAGCAGCAGTGGTTAACAACTCCACATCAACACCACAAACGTACATATGAAAGAGCACCTATAACAACATGCAAAATCTCAACATCACTGAATATTACACAATGCATAGAAATCGTAATGATTTTTGGCAAGGTGTTTTTTTTTTGTAACAAATGTTTTATAAAACAAAAGTTATTTTGTTATAAATGCTATTTAAAAAGCTGTAACAATCTAATGAATTATAGATATAAAAGTTCAGTTAGATAAAGTTAATCTGAGTGGGTTAATACTCAACATGGACCTCTTACTTCATCCAATATAAATAATCAATTATAAATTAATATCTAGCGGAAGAATACTAAGGGATTTATAAAAGAATTACAGAAAATAAATGGACATAAAAATCACTAAAATACAGTATACACAATTACTGTTAGGAATCTATATTGCTGATATCTTCCTAATTCTACTCATCACAAACAAACAATGCCAAAGCATTTTCAAAGCTCTTATTGAAATGAATGTATAATGGTAAAAATGCTGTCTAATCCCAGTGTAATACCAAGACAAACATTAGAAGTCTAACATAATTCAACATTATATAAAAAGACAAATCACACTGTACCTTTTTAAAAAACATCTAAAATTTGAACTTTTTTCAACTATGATCTGGTAAATATGATTTGTAAAATAAAAATTTGTGAAATGTTTAAATATTTATGCTTGAGTTCCTTTTCAGAAGAGTAAGCAAGATGAGAAATACAAATAATTTGCATTTAAGTAAGTTTGTATTTCTACATCTACTTACTGTAGGCCTCTTTCCTTAGTTACCATTTTCCCCCTTTACTATCTCTAAATTAATTTACTTCAGAAACTTCCTAATTATGTTGATAGAAATTTGATCCTTTTGACTGAGGATATGTCCCAAAACTTTAAATATGATTTTTAAAACTTGCCATAGACTAAAAAATACTGTGGGTTGCATTCAGAACCAGTAGTATATATGCTATGTAGCTCAATATCCAAGTGAATATCAAATGAAACAAAAATGTACTTTCTTGTTCATAATCTATAACTAGAATTGATATTCTTGAAGACTGTAGTCTCACCTCCATAACTGAAAACAAAATATAAATGGGGTAGGCTGAGAGATGTTCGTTAGAATCAAAGAACAATTACATTTACAGATTTTCCTATCAAACTCCAAAAAGAAAAGTTGCTAAAACTAAGATGTAACACAACACAATGAAAAGTGAAATGTCACATTCAAAAACAGCCTATTGGAACCTGGCAGCTTGAATCTACTCCTAAGAGAAATCTGTGGGTTTTAAAAACAATTAAAATTTGGAAAACAAGAAATAGAAATACAGGGTTCTTTTTCCTCTCTAAACTCTACCTACGGACAGGGTGCCTGGTTCTAGTCCTGGCTTTAACCCCAACAAGGGAAAGCTCACACCCTAACAAGGTGTGCGCACCTCAGCATTCACCTCCTTTCTCTGGGGCTGTTGCCTCTTCTGTAAATGAAGGGTAGATTAGGCCAGAGCAGTGTCAACGCCTGTAATCCTAGCACTTTGGGAGGCTGAGGTAGGGGGATCACTTGAGTCCAAGAGTTTGAGACCAGCCTGGGCAACACAGTGAACTCATGTCTATAAAAAATTTTTAAAAATTAGTCAGGCATGGTGGTATGAACTTGTAGTCCCAGCTACTCGGGAAGTTGGGTTGGGAGGACTGCTTGAGCCCAAGAGTTCAAGGTTGCAGTGCCACTGCAGTGAGTCTTGATTGTGCCACTGCACTCCAGCCTGGACAACACAGCAAGACTCTGTCTCGAAAAATAATAAATAAAAAGGTGGATTAGATGTTTCCAATTTTACTTTCCAGCTAGCACACCTGAAGGATGCATTCCAGAGGTAACAGCAGCTCAGTCAGTCTAGTGAGTCTCAAAGGAGGGGAGGGGATAGGAAACATGAGACCTCTGGGGAATTTGTTTGAGGTTGTGTTGTATTGGCTATTTCTATCTCCTTGCCTTCTCCACTCCCCACCTACATGAGGACGTGGTGACTCCTACTCTCCACAGCATGAAAATCACTGGGCTAGATGATCTCTTGGGTCCTTTCCAGATCTAGCCTCTATGACTAATAATTCAACAAAGACAATGGTTTACATTAATACTCAGACCTAATTAATATTCTAATCAAACTGGGATTCTGACCTAATTAATACTCTGGTTCTAACTCACAAAAGTCATTGTTTACATGAGAACTCAAGTGTATTACAACGCCATTAAAAAAAATAATTTTCAAGTTTTTGCTCAGCTTTGGCAGGCCCAACTGGTCAATTTACAAACAGGCTGGACCATGAAAATTTTAAATGTCTTCCTTTTCTGTTTAGAAAAGTAAAAGTAGAGTTCTTGGTATTTCATCAGTATCATCTCTTCTTTTCTGTTGTTATATCACTAGAAATACACCAGCTCCCAACAGGATGATATCTGTGATGTATTTCTTTATTCCAGTTCTGATAGCAAGGATCTCTAAAATTATCCTAGCTTCATCATTTTGCTTTATGAAAGGCTATGCACTCAGTATCATCTCAACCAGATGCAAGTGGGAAGGGAAAGCAATGTCTGAATACCATGCATTAAACAACAACTAAGGATGCCTTTGCCAGTGTGCATTTCTTAACTGATCACTGTCTATCTGTACCATATCATATGGTAGATGTACAGAGACATAACTTGTATAATAGAATTCTATTTGGGAAACATTAAACTGACAGAGAACTTGCTAATTCTTTCAGTACTTGTAACTATTTTTAAATGAATGAATGCTTTAAAAGATATCTTGCTGCAAGAAATTACACATTCCCCTTGACTTTCCTCCCTCGGCTTAGGTATATATTTCTTCTATCATATGGGAGAGTTTTTATTTACAGGTGCTTAGTATTACAGCTTTATTTTGGCTAGAGAAGTAAGGATCAAAATACACCTTTCCTACAGATAAAATCAGTCAGAAGAGGGATGATTAAGATCATCGTCTGTCTCACATTAAACTACAGATAGTCGAACCAGGAAAACTCTGAATAGGTTCACAGTCTACCTCTGATTCATATTTAGTATCTGGTCAATGGCAATCGATATTGGCTTGTAGGCATTCCCTCTGCCTAGACCCTCCCGCTTCCCTGCCTAAATTATAAAGCACTCTCTTGAAATTGGGGTTTTGGCTTTAACTGGGGTAAAAATAAATTACAATCACTTAAATATATACTTCCTTGTGTATATACACACTTGCCTCCATGACAAAGTTAGGTGTTTTTTAAAGAGTGACACAAACTTCTGCTGTCTGCTGGTAACCAGGGGTAAACAAACTGGTTAATATCTCATCTCAAAATACTACAGTAATGGGGCCTCAATAACGTTGTGCTAACAAACGTGCTGCTGATGGCACTGATCTCAATCAATGAGGAGCTGAATTAATATTGATGATTTTATTACACCTGGGATTTCATTTATAATTTATAACTTCAGAGGGTCTACAGAAGCACAGCAAATCATTTCTTGAACATGCAGCTATAGCAGAAAAAGAGAGTGCTTAATGGGATCTGGATCTAATTTCAGATACGGATGCTCTTACATATTAACTGTGACATGGGCAAGCCATTTGACTTCTCTGGATCTCCTCAATTATAAAAGGGAAATAATAATACTTACCTAATGGGACTATTGTGAGAATTAAGTGAAACAACTTATAAAGCACTCAGTACAATGGCACACTATGCACATTCCGATGCATATGCGCATCTACATGAACACAATGGATGGTACAGAAATGCCTTCACTTTATTGATTTTAAAACAGGCTCTAAGAAAGATTCTCCAGAAAATACTCAAAGCAGCATTATGTATTCTGCAGCAAACCTACATATTCAATGAATAAATAATGGATAAATTGCATGAGTACAAAGTTTGGAAAACTATGCAAAATAGTATTAGCATAGAGTTTTTTGCTGGGCTCTCAAAAATGAACTACCTTTTATTACAATGTCTTTTATAAATTCCTTGACAGCGGGGACTATTTTATGTATCTTTATACCCCTCCCAGTTTGGCCCCTAGCTGTTCAATAAATATTTGTTGATCTGACTACGAATTTTCATCTCAATAAAGTCACTGATTTCATGGCATCTGGAAGCTAAGCCATATGATTTAGACAAGTAAATGCTATGAAAGTTTCAGCTAACGGTAATCTAACTGAAAAACCAAAGAGATCAAATGTATGCTAGATTTTCAGACTACTCTTTTGTAGAACAGGCAGTGATTTAACATAGGGAAAATTTAGCCATAGGGAAAAATAATTATAAATATCCTAAATTGCTGATATATATTTATAAGTCATATTCAGACCAGCCCTAATAACTGTATCAAATGGAATCTAGAATAAGCTGTCTTGAATAAATATCTTATCTCTAATTTTTTCAAACATTATTTTTTTTAATAGCTAGCACCTATGGTTTTCAACAGTCACTCACATGAATATGAAAACAAAGACCAAATTATGCAGCTATGTCATCCAAATGTTGACAGTGTTCAGTGTTTTTGTTGTAGGTAGTGCAAAACTTTCAGTTATGTGAGGAACACTGGAGGGTTTCTTACATGACATTACATTGATCATAAAGTTAAGCACTGCAAATATGGCTTTATTTGAGCCACAGGATTGCCTGAAAAGGCAGCACATTCAGTTGTAGTGAACACCTGCTGGACTGTTGACTTTTTGCTAAAGTATACATGCAATTTTGACACCTGCCTCTGCCACAGCATGAACATGATTTTTTCTTAATATTACAAATAATAAAAATGGCATCTGGCAGTACTATCTCCTCAGTATCATTTAGATGAAAACACAAAATTGAGAGGTAGTTGTAGATTTTTCATAATATAATTAACTCCAAGAGATAACACCAGCACTTTGGGAGGCCAAGGCAGGAGGATCTCTTGAGGCTAGGAGTTTGAGACCAGCCCGGGCAACACAGCAAGACCCCATCTCTACAAAAAATTAGCCGAGCGTGATGGTGTGCACTTGTAGTTCTAGCTATTTGGGAGGCTGAGGCGGGAGGATCTCTTGAGCCCCAGAGTTTGAGGTTGACAGTGAGCTATGACTGCACCTCTGCACTGAAGCCTGGGCAACAGAGCAAGACCCTGTCTCTATTGAAACAAACAAACAAACAAACAAAAAAAGACAGATACTGTAATTTGGCTATGCTTCTACCAAGTCATTACTCAGAAAACAGTTTTCTGAAACTAAAAGTCATGATGTTCCTATTTGGTTTGAGTTATCACAGAAAAATATAAATAAATAAAAATAATTCACATTCTCAATTTAATTGTGTTCTTCTAAATGAAGATGCAATATGATTAAGCAGGACAAAGATTTTCATTTTAGTACCTCAATAAACACAGATAGGGAACTGACATTTTCTAGTTCTGCTTTCTCAGTGCAGACTGAGTGCTCTTCTTCCTTAAGACAAACTTACTGTGCTGTCAGAAACATATCAAAAATTTAGAAACTATGTCAATTAAAAATTAGATGCACCATAACATTTTAAGTGTTTTACAGAGAACTTTTTTTAAATATGAGAGGTAACCACATAAAAATAACTATATATTTTAAAAGAGTTCCCTTAAAGTAAGCTGTCTGATGCCGTAAGGACTAGCTATAGAATAAGAACAGGAAGGTTCTGTAAAGAGAACTGGGAGAAAGAGGCTCTGTGGCTCCAAATGTATAGGTGTGGGAGAGGACTAGAGGACATGCTGCCACCATGAAAGATCACTCAGCATTCCTTTTGATCAGACATCCTTCAGAGATGTTAAGACACTGTGTCCCCAGCTCTGGCTCAAACCACTGGAAATTAATTATGAGTTGGTACTGAGAAAGGTAAATAGAAAAAAACTCTGGAGTGAAATGACAGACTACCGTTTCTTTAGCTATGACCTAATTGACTTATCTTGACCTGACCATAAAATGAAGATAACTCACCTTTTCAAAGTTGCTGAAAAGATTAAGATAATGTATACAGAAATAAATATGTAAGTATTACAATATGTCTGAAGAAATATTTGCCAAAATGTTAATGGTAATCTTTGGCTAGAAGACTTATGAGTATATATTTTGTTTTCTTTATCCTTATCTGTGTTTTCCTTTTTTTTTTTTTTTTTTTTACGATTAGTAACTATGACTTACATATGTGATGCATGTAAGTCACTTAGCACAGTGCTGGCATGCATGCTGGCTCAAAAATGGCAGCTGTCATCATTATCAATACAAAAACATAAAGCAAGACATTGCCCTCTCTTCTTGTTTCTAGATGTATAAATGAATGCTTCTCTATGGAGGAAAAGTCATGAACATGAGGTTAATTCCACCACACAAAGTCCACAGCTGACTTCCCACTCCCGAGCCAGATGAAAGGTCACAGCTTAGAGGAACGGGTCTTTATGTGCTTATGACTTGGTGTTGGAAGGAGTTCCCTGACCATGGGAGAGCTCAGCTCTGTGATGATTTAGCAAAGCAATTCAGAATGAAATCTGACCTGGTTATACACTAAATTAATGTACAAAATACCACCTACCTTTCTAGCTAATGTGAATTATGAGGTTGCCTTGAAGAACAAATATTTCCCAATAGAATTCCCAGGTCCAACAAAACAATCAAGATTTGGGGTTTATGTGTGTTGCTGATTATACAGAATAGGAACCTAGCTCAGCTTTATTGTGGCTCTAATGTCTAAATTTATTTTATTTTTGAAATATCTTAACTAATAATTCACCACAGGCTTCAAGACTTGAAAACAAAGACCTTGGAAAAACTGCCACAAATGTTTAACCAAAATTATTATAATAATTGCAGGATATCACAGATAAATGCATTTATATTTACTATAGAAGAATCTCACACATTTTCAAGAATGCCTTGAATTCAGCAAAATCTGGTAGCAAAATATTGTTACCGAAAATGAGTGCCAATATTATATTCCTTGGATCTCAATTACAGAATCAAATACCCAGCCTTGCCCCAGGAGAAAAGAGACTGTTTAATGTTTCTAAGTAAGTAATTCGGGGAATATGAACTTTGAAGAGGATGAGTTTTTTTCTTGTCTCGACTACTGCTTCTAGATTTTTAATAAGACTTTCCACCCTTTACCTTCTCTTTATACATAATTTAATGCTTGGCAACATTTTCAAAGCTTTGGTAGGTTTAAATTTCTTGTCAAAGTTCATTTATGCCCATTTCTTAGGGACAAAAAAAGAAACACTCTTTCCAGGTTCAAGCACAATAGTTAAAATGAGCTATGTAACAGTCTTTTTAGCCACAATATCAGACTTTGCAAATTATTTTCAAATCATGTAGCTCCCAAAAAGAATGGCACCTTTATTCCCTCCTTCTACCCTTTCCCCCACAAAATAAAAGATGTTAGCTAAACATCTAGATTTTCATACATTGTAAAAAATGAGGCACAGGAGTTAAAACTCAAGTTAAAAAAGAGAAGGTGTAAATTATTTTGATGTTGAGCTTATACAACACTTTTATATTCTGGATCTAGCTGAATACAGTTTTGTGTCAGCAGTAAAGTTAATGTCTCCTCTTGATTAATATAGAATTTTAAAAATTAAAAAAATAAAGCCATTTATTAAGGAGACAAAAAATGGGAGTTGGGGTGGGAAGGAAAAGCAGGAGTTGAGGACGCAAGCATGTAAGTCTAGGATGACTCTCAATTTCCTTTATGACAGTTTTTAAAAAACAGAATTCCCTCTCTATGTGTTGCCTGAGAACCACATATGGTTTTGTAAAGTCTGTAACAGTAATTACATTTGATCACTCACAAGTACATTTGTCTTAAGCCTATAAATACTATGTTAGTAATACTAAATTATCTCCATTGGCTTATTTGTAAAAAGAAAAATATATTATATATTTATATTTTTATAAAGTGAATTAACACTGAGGGCACAGGAAGGGGAATGAGAAGCGGTGTATAATCACAGTTTCTCTGGACATGGTAACCAAACTGGAGTCTTGCTCAAGCCACCTGGTCAAGCGGTGTCTGAGGAAGAGTCATAGGAGGCGGAGACGATGAAATTGCCATTGTTGGAGTGGCCGGCCACTGACTGGGCAGCCTGCTGGCTCAGATTGTTACAGATCAGCACCAGCTGGTTGCTCTGGGCTTCAGACAAGGTGCTGCAGCTCTGATACACACTGAAGTTGGTTTTCCTGCCAGGGATGTTGCCCTTCTCACACATGGTCTTCACCATCTTGGCCAGCTTGTTCTTGCCAAGGGCCTGGCAGTTGTACCAATGCAGAGCGGCCAAGTTAACAACTGGCTTGATGGATAAGTAGAAAGGGGCATCCTCGTAGCGCATGGCGGGAGGCCGCCGCTGGGCATACTCCTTATAGTCCTGGACAGGGCAGGTCTGTGGGGCGTGCTGGGTGGCATACACACGGGAGTCTGTCCCCCCTCTCTTGGTTTTGGCATTCAGGTCTCCTGTGTCCTGACCCATCCACTCCAAGTACTCCAGACCCGTCTCTGTTACCCGGAGCCGGATATCACCCCATTTTAAGGTAGATCCATGGAAGCCTGTGCAATGCCCAAAAGCTTTTGTGTTGTTGAGCCAGACTAGGTTGAGCAAACCCTCGGGATTATATCGGCTTAGTAGTCCCCTTTTCCGCAGGATGAGCTCGTCAGCAAAGGTGAGCTTCATGGACTTGTGTGGCTTATTTCCTTTTCCTTTACAGCGGAGTTCAATTTGCTTCTGCTTCAGGGCCTCTTGGGAACGCTTGAATTCCTTATCCCTGGTGATGCTGTAGCCATACCTGTGTTCCTTTAGGTACCTTTCAAGCCCACACTGGTAATTGGCCAAGCTGTTGGGTTCGTATTCGGACCCATCCTTCTGCCTGGCATCAACAAAGAAAGAGGCAAGGTAGGCATCCAACTCCTTGCAAGGGATGACATAAATCTCTCTTGTTTCAGAAGGATACTTGGAGATGAGGAACTCACGGAAATTGCGGAGCGCGGTCTGCGTGCTCCGGATGGTTTTCTCGTTCTGCTCCCTGCTGAGCTCAGCTGCTCTTTCATCCTGGTCTGCAACAAATTGGGGGGGGGAAGGATAGAGAGGGTGTTGATGAGTTCAGACAATGCACTTTCTACTCTGAAATAAAGTTTCCTTTTATAATGACAAGGGAAAGGAAGAATCGATTTTACAGAGATCACTGATAAATGTTATTTACATACCTGTCACATTATAATAGCCAACTTCGGTTTCACAAATGATCTACTAGACAAGCACATCGCCCATTACAAGCAAAATGAGCTTCCTATGTCACTGGCACACAGTTTAGTGCATGAAGGTTTGTGGAAAGACAGAGATTAGAGACAGCCTTCGTTTTAGGAAAAATGTGGGACCGAAATGTGCTATTTATCCTACTTCTGCGTGCAAAGGCCCCATTAGTGCTGACAAACCCATTCTGAATCACTTCATTTGTGAAAACACAGGTTGTACTGGTTCCATTTTACTGAATTAAACTAAAATATCTGTATTTGTTATTTTAATGCATCACTAAAAATCTGTATTTAAAAATGACAAAGCAAATTTTTTATGGCACTTAATTAAATACTTGTTCTTCTACAGCAATTCAGGTAAACATACTTTATAAGCATTCTGCATGTAATTTCAGGGCATTTGTAGTAAGTGATGAATGGAAATATTTGGTATTTTGGAGGGTAATGAGGATAAAATGTCGTAGCTACAAAGACAGGACAGTTACATTTGAATTAGGCTATCATAGTCAAGATGTAAAGAAGGTGTATGTCTCCAGGACCCATCGTTTCTTTTTATTACTTTATTATTTGGACTCTGCTAAAAAAGGACTTGAGGTGCCTCTTTCTGTTTTGGATCATCCATGATTAAGTAATGCTGCCCTAGAATAGCTGTCTTCACAGATTCCTGCGCTTCAGAATCATCCAGGATGCTTGATCAAAATGCAGATTACCACGTAGGAGGTGTAGGAATCTGTATCTTAACCAGCATCTCTATGTTCATGATGAGGTTTGAAAGAATACATTTTGAGAAACAAAGTTTTAGTGCTTGTGTCCTAGGCAGGAAATCTTACTCTATTTTCACCAATTTTTAAATAATAGTTAAGTTCAATTACATCATTTACACGGTTTCATTTCAGTAAAATGTAATTTAATTTAGGATCTTAACATTAACAATAAAACATTTTGTCAAAAATTATCACTATTTTGTTAGACATGGTCTGGTGAAACTCAAAAGAAACCCTAAAGAAAGCATACAATTAAAAAAAAACAAGCTACTCTATTGACTGCTGAGAGGCAAACACAGAGGTTAATTTCAAACAACATAAAATACGTAATTTCTGATTCCTAAAGTATAAGGTAAAAGTATTTTGTTTACCTTAATTATGTTATCTAGAAAAACTATATTAACTTGTAAGGTTGCTTAGTGGAAGACTTTGTAATTATTACATCCAATGATAAAATTCCTAATAAACTGAATTTTATTTACACACTACTTTGTGTATTACTATACATATAAATGAATAGCCATGTTATTTTAAAATGACAATCATAAGGCATAATTGCCAAAATCCACATAACTTTACAAAATGATATAAACTAAAAATTCACTAAACAAGTTAGCTATTTTTTTTTTTTTTTTTTTTTTGAGACGGAGTCTAGCGCTGTGTCACCCAGGCTGGAGTGCAGTGGCGCGATCTCGGCTCACTGCAAGCTCCGCCTCCCAGGTTCACGCCATTCTCCTGCCTCAGCCTCCGAGTAGCTGGGACTACAGGCGCCCGCTACCACGCCCGGCTAGTTTTTTTTTGTATTTTTAGTGGAGCCAGGATGGTCTCGATCTGCTGACCTCGTGATCCACCCGCCTCAGCCTCCCAAAGTGCTGGGATTACAGGCTTGAGCCACCGTGCCCGGCCCAAGTTAGCTATTTTTATAAGAACATTTTTGAGGGATCACATTTCCAAATTCAAATATACAAAAGTAACTTTTATGCTTCAACACACTTAACTTTTAGTCATGCTATTTTCTTCCAGTTGAAATTGTTTATCTATTAACAATAAAGGTGTTTATCTTTCCATCAAAAACATGGAAGCCACAGGTTGAATGTAACCATTTGCCATGCTGGCTTCCTTGACTGTTTACATGGAAAGCCAAAAGGGCCAGCACATCTGTTTTTCTTGGCTACTTGTTCAAATACCTATCACAGCAGTCTTCTAACTTCAAACAAAGATTTTCTAAGAAATAAACAGTCACAGACAACTTTAGGAGAAAAATTTCCAGGTTCTCAACTTTCACATGGGATCTTTTAAAAACTTTGTCTGAGATGCAGACTGAGTTTGTACATGGTGCCATCCCAAACCTACTATGGTACATATTCTGGGGTATATTGATTTATAAATTTTGTTTGGCTCCTCAAAGTCAAAAGACTTTTGACTTCTACCCATTAGCATTTCCTGTCTTTAAATAATTAAATCCATAGCATCTCCTGTCTTATGGATATTTTGACAAAGGTGAAATGTACCATTAGAAACAGTGTTTGGGGCCTGAAGTGGGGTGTTCTGAATTTAGGACATATGAAGCGGTTATATGTTAGTGAGGTTGATTCTTCTAACTAGAACTAGAATATTCTGCAGAACTACCAAAAAGCTCAAGATAAAGTAGCAGCTTAAAATTTTATTAATTTCTTACAGATGATTCAGTGTGCTTTTTATTCACAAGGTATTTAATATTATCAAATCATATCATGAAATACTGATTCTAGTTACAGTTGCTCCTCCTCTTTTTATTTATTTATTTATTTTTGAGACGGGGCCTTGCTCTGTCACCCAGGCTGGAGTGCAATGGTATAATCTTGGCTCACTGCAACCTCCGTCTCCTGGATTCAAACGATTCTCCTGCCTCAGTCTCTCACGTAGCTGGGATTACAGGCACCCGCCATCATGCCTGGCTAATTTTTGTATTTTTGTAGAGATGGGGTTTCACCATGTTGGCCAGGCTGCTCTTGAACTCCTGACCTCAGGTGATCTGCTCACCTTGGCCTCCCAAAGTGCTGGGATTACAGGCATGAGCCACCATGCCCGGCCTCCTCCTCTTCATTTTAAAAAATATTCATCTATTTCCTACCTCCTTTTTTACAAAATTGAAACATGTTGAAAAACCTTTGGATGTCAATTTAAAAGTGAGTGGTAAAGAATATTCTAAGTTCTTTTAAGATATATGTGAGCAAAAAAGTTTAAGTCTGTTGGATTTAATTAAGCAGCATTAGTCAGTCTGCTATTAGTGAAACTGGTGAAGACAACCACAGAAGGGTCCAGAATGCTGGTGTGGATGTCATCACCTGCCACAGTCCCCTGGGTGAAGCTCTCCTACTTCTGTATCTCCTCTGCATTTCAGCACCATGCTAACACACATGAAGATGACTGACACATTTACACCTGTTCAATTCATCCTCAGTCAAGCCTTGTTTTCAAGCCTTCCCTTCCTTTCTATTGGGCCTCAATCTTAGTTGACAAACAGCCATTTCACCTGCAGGAAAATAAAACTAAAGACAAACATCACACAGTGTGATGTTGTCTGCTTTTTTTCTGTTTGTAGGAGGTTTTTAACATATTCTAGAAATGAACGTTTGTTATATTTATTGCAAATATCTTCTCCAATCTGTGGCTTGCCTTTTCATTTTTTATGGTATCTTTTAACAAACAAGAATTTCTAATCTTATATAGTCCAATTTATCAATTTATTTCCCTTATGATTCATGCTTTTTGCCTCCTGTTGAAGACATTTTGCTTATTTCAAGGTTATGAAACATTTTCCATTTCTTCCAAAAGTTTACTGTTTCACTGTTCACATTTTGATGTGCCATCCACCTAGAACTGACTTGTGCATTTTGATCTGCCATTTACCAAAATATCCACCTATATGTTCTGAAATAGAAATTAAGATTTTTTTCAGTATGGATCATGATCCATTTGATTTTAATTAATCAATAAAATTTGAACAGGCAATACAAGCATATAGGACAGTTTCTAAAAGCTACAAATGGGTAGAGTAAAAGTAAGGCACCTGCTCATCTCAAGCCTTTGTTACCAAGTTTCCCTCTTCACAACAACCAATGTTACCAAATGATTACATATGATTTTCAAGATTCTGTATTTCTTATTCTTTTCCTTTTAAAATGGGGGTTGGGGGAGGAATATACTATAAACCCTATTCTATACTCTGCTTCTTACCATTATATATTAGAGATAACACCATATCATTATGTATACAGTCACCTTAATCTAATAGCTGCATTCTATTCTGGTATATCTATTTTTGGTATATATATTTGTTATATATATCTATTTCTGGTATATCTTGTATATATATTTTTCCGGTTTCCTAACTCCCTACAGTTAGGCATTTGCATTATTTGCATTCTGTTGCTATTACAAACAACACTGCAATGGGTATCCTTGTAGATAGAATGTTTCCCATGCATGGGCAAGTATATTTATAGAAACAATTTCCAAGAGTGGAACTGCTATATTGCTACTGCCCTGCACATATGTTGAACTAACTTATACTCCCATGATAAGATATAAGAGTGCTGCTTCAATCACACCTTCCCAGATACATTATCAAACCTCTTCATCTTTGCTTATTTAATTGTAATACACATTATGATTTTATTTTGCATTTCTTTTAGAAGATTTAACACTTTTTCAAGTACATACTAGTTATCTGTATTTTCTCATTTTCTGTGAATTTTGTCATCTGTCCATTTTCTTTTTAAAATATCGATTTATAGGAGCTCTAGACATATTTAAGAATATTTGTATTCATATTTAGTCTTAATTCATTAAAGCAAAATTTGTTTGAGACAGGGTCTCACTCTGCAACCCAGGCTGGCACGCAGTGATGTAATCACAGCTCACTGCAGCCTTGTCTCTCCGACATAGCTGGGCCTACAGACACACACCACCACACCTGACTAATTAAAAAAACACGTGTTTTTGTTGTTGTTGTTAGAGATGGGGGTCTCACGATGTTGTCCAGGCTGGTCTCAAACTCCTGGGCTCAAGCGATTCTTCGGCCTCAGCCTCCCAAAGCATTGGGATTACAGGTGTGAGACACCCTGCCTAAAAAGTCTTAATTCTTAATATCTGTTATTTACATATTATTAATTTAGCCCTATTATATTATTATAAGCATTTTAAATATATATTTAACCTTTTGTCTATAATATATACATTATATATATATTTTTTTCATTTATCTTTGTCGTTGTAACTCTATTTTTTCATCACTCTGATGGCATCTTTATCATATGCTAAATTCCTAAATGTATTTGGGTCTATTCTGAATCTTTAATTCTATTCCATTAACTGGTATCCTTATTAGGGCAAAGTATACTACTATTTAAAATTAGGTATCATAAGAATTTGTCTTAGTAATTGACAAGCCTATTCAATCTCCTCCTTACTCTATTATTTCAAAACATTCCAGGACATTTTAAAACTTTTGTATAACAAATAAGCTTTAGAATCAGCTCCTATCATTTAAAAAATCCTGTTGGTATTTGCATTGATAAAATTAAATATACACTAAGTTTAAGAAAACCTGACATATTTATGATTGGGAATCTTCCTCTATAAGAATAGATTATTGCTGTATTATTTATTTTTCATATCTTTTGCATCTCCCAAGTAGCTTTTTGATTTTCTGCCCACCCCACCTTTTTTTTAATCTTAAAGAGTTTTGTTAGATTTATTTATTCCTGGGTATTTTCTGTAGTGCTATTCTTACTGCAAATCGAAATTTTTCAGTTTATTTTCTAACTGTTAATTGTATATAAGGTTATCAACTGCTGTATATTTATATTGTACCCAACTAACTACCCAAGATTTTTAGTTGATAATCTCAGGTTCTGCAAGTATACAATCCAAGTATTCCAAGTATACATCATTTGCAAAACTGGTAACTTTATCGCTTCTTTTCCATTTTTATGCTCCATATAGCCTTTTGTTTTCTAAGCACTTCCAAAACAGGTACCTCTAGAACATGTTAAACAACAGTGATAGGTTGTGGCTCATTACTGATATTAAAGAGAAAATCTCCCAGCATTTTACTTTAAAGAATAATGATAACTTTGGGGTTAAATGATACAGATATACTGATATGGATCTATTTAAGACTTATTAAATAATTTCCTATTCATATTTTAATAAGGCATTTCTTAAAATAAAAAATTCATGTTAAATTTTACCAAATGGGTTTTCAGCATCTATGGAGATGATACAATTTTTCTTTTGCGCTATTAAAAGATTTCCTAATATAGAAGCATTATTTAATGTCTTATGAATCCCACTTGCTTGTGGTATATTCCTTTAATACGCTGTTGAATTCTGCATGTTAATATTTTATTTAGTATTTCTGCATTGGTATTCATAAGCAAATTTTGTCTATTTTATGTTATTTCTGTTATGTATTACTATCATGGTTTTGCTGGCATAAGAAAATGATTTGAAAGTATTAACTATACTTGAAATTCCGGTAGAATTCACATGTGGAACCATCTAGGTCTGATGCTCTGTGTATGTGTGCTGGAGGGGTTGTGAGGAGAGGAGGCTTAGCTCTTTGTTCATTTACAGTTTCTAGAAAATCACCTACTTCTTCCAAGCTTTTAAACTGATTTGCATAGAGTTGTACACAGTAATGTCTTATGATAATTTTAATTCTGGGGGGGCCCGTGATTATTTCTTATTTTCATTTATTGTCTTCTATATCTATGCTTCCTCTTCCTAATCTCTCCTCCATACCCCTTTTGGTTATCTACCAGTTTACCTTATTAGTGTTTTCAAAGATTTAGATTTTGGATATTTTTTCATTGGTTCTACTTTTTTCTAATACTCTGTTTTTGTTAATTGTCTTTCCTTCTGCTTTAAGTCTTTTTTTCTAACTTCTTGAATTGGATGCTTAATTTCTTTCCCTACTTATTTATATTAATAAAAGTTTTTAAGTATATAAATTTCCTCTGAGTACTGGTTTATCTGCATCTCTAGATTTTGCTATATAATGCTATTATTCTCATCATTATTTTTATCTAGATACTATGCATTACTGATTTCATAATAAAAACTTTTGAATAAAAAAATTTTAGTGTTATAACATTTCCAGGAGGTAGGTTCATTTTATTTCCTAATTTTGTTAAAAATGTCTAATTTTGCTTCATTGTGTTCTGAACCATTATTCCAACTATTTTCTACTTTGGACATTTTACTCAGATTTTTCACCAATGTTCCAACACAGCAGAAGGTAACACACTGTGGAAGAATAGTGTATTTTACAAGATGTCCATTCTCTCCACCTTTGTTCTCCTTGGCTCAATTTGGTCATTTAATGTGTGGGTTTTCTGGCCAGGCAAGGAGGCTCATGCTTGTAATCCCAGCACTTTGGGAGGCTGAGGCGGGAGGATGGCTTGACCCCAGGAGTTGGAGATCAGGCTGGCAACACAGTGAGACCTGGTCTTTACCAAAAATTTAAAAATTCGCTGGGTGTGGTGGTGCATGCCTGTAGTCCCAGATACTTGAGAGATTAAGGTAGGCGAATCCCTTGAGCCTAGGAGGTTGAGACTGTAGTGAGTCACGATCATGCCACTTGCACTCCAGCTTGAGTACCAAAGTGAGACCCTATCTCAAAAAACAAAAATTACATATATATGTTTCCCAATCTCTGTGCATTTTGCACTTGTCTCTGTAAGTCAAGTTTCAATTTTCCTTACATCCTTTTCTAGTCACATAACTTCACCTTAAAATTTTTTACAGAAAATTCCTATATTTACTGACACGCTTATTAAAAATTTATCATGTCCTTTAAACTATACTAGTATTTTATTAGAATTAGCTTTGTTAGTTATCTGATTATAAAGTTACATAGACTTTGAGTAGTCTGCCCCACAGCTCCGTTTTTTTTTTTTTTTTGGAGACAGAGTCTCGCTCTGTCACCAGGCTGGAGTGCAGTGGCACGATTTCATCTCACTGCAAGCTCCGCCTCCCGGGTTCACGCCATTCTCCTGCCTCAGCCTCCCGAGTAGCTGGGACTACAGGCGCCTGCCACCAGGCCTGGCTAATTTTTTGTATTTTTTTTAGTAGAGATGGAGTTTCACTAAGTTAGCCAGGATGGTCTCGACCTCCTGACCTTGTGATCTGCCTGCCTCGGCCTCCCAAAGTGCTGGGATTATAGGCAGGAGCCACCGTGCCTGGCCAGTTCTGTTATTTTTTAGAGTGTCAACTGTTTTCAGAAATGTATGTATCATTTGACAGCAGTTACCTGCACAGCATATAGTTGGGTTTTGGCTTGTGATCCAATCTGAGAGTCTCTACCGAGTTTATAGTTATATTGTGATTATATGAATATATATGAGATATGTGTGAATATATGTCAAGCTCTCTGTTTTCATTGCTGCATCAGGGCTCTTGCTCAGCTCCTCTTTCTGTTGACCAAATCTTCCTCCTTTTGTTGGCTTCATCTCAGGCAGAACAACAACAGCCAGAGGCTGAAAAGAGACTATCTATTTCAGTATCTCCTTTTAAGAGTCAAGAAACTTTTTCCAGTTTTTATTCTACTGTTAATTTTTCTAGTGTTATCACTGTTGTTATAACTTTGCATCATATCATAAATCCTCTTTCTTCTCTTTTTTTTCTGAGGAGGAAGGAACTCTTGCTACATTGCCCAGGCTGGCCTTGAACCCTGGGCTCAAGCATCTTCCTGCCTCAGCCTCCTGAGTAGGCGGGACTACAGGTGCATGCCACCCCACCTAGCTTAAATACTCTTGATCTCGGCTCACTGCAACCTCCACCTCCAGGGCTCAAGCGATCCTCCCACCTTAGCCTCCCAAGTAGCTGGGACCACAGGTGTGCGCCACCACGCCTGGTTAACTTTTTGCATTTTTGGTAGAGATAATGGTTTTGCCATGTTGCCCAGGCTGGTCTTGAACTCCTGAGCTCAAGTGATCCACCTGCACTGGTCTCCCACAGTGCTGGGATTACAGGCGTGCACCACCACACCTGGCCAAATTACCTATTTTTTTACAGCATATTTTGATACTCCACTACAAATAATGTCAAAATTAATATACCATATGCTTTCTTTTCTGTCTCTAACTAATCATTTTCTATTATGTTATTTTTCTTGGTCTATGTAATTGTTAGCTTTTAATTATATTATTTACTTTATCTAATGTTACCTATATACCATCAAAGGTTTATAAACCCTATTAGTTTATTACTTTTAAGTAATATCTTTTGAATCTTGTTTTATACCATTTCCCACTTACTACCCTCCCAACTTTTAACAATTATACATTTCTTCATTGTCATGGTTTAAAATAATTACCATAGTTAGAAATAATTTAAAATACTGTTTTTAACCATAATTCCCACATTTTGGTCTCAGTCTTGTAATTAAATGGAGAGAATCAAAGCTTACCACAAGTGTTTTGCCAGTCTCCATCTCTCAGTTGGCTAATTTTGTCCTCTAATAGCTAATTCAAAAAGTATTTATGAAAACTGTTTTCCTTAGGTCCTGAATTCTTAAGAATATCTTTACACTTTTATTGCTTTTATAACTGAGCAACAGTTTGATTAGGTTCAAAATTCCCCACTCATACTCACTCTCCCAGAACCCCAAACATCAGTGGCGTTGTTCAGATGTCTTTTAGAATTCGATGCTGTCTTAGAAAAGTCAATGGTCAGCATTATCTTCCACCTTTACAGGTCTCTGGATTGCCTTTGCCTTTTTTTTTTTTTTTTTTTTTTCCCGTCTTGGATATCTAAATGAATATCTCTTTATCTATGGGGGGCAATAACTTTACTAGGAAATGTCTCAGTGCTGATCATTGTACATTAGTCTTTTTTCCTGGTACAGAGTATATCCTTTCAAGCCATAAATTCAAGTATCTCTCCATTGCCTTGTCTCACCGGCAGAGCACTTCCCTCAAAGATGGCAAGTGTATAGGTGTTTCTTTACTCCGATCTGCCTCCTATGCTACTCTCTGGTATCAAACAGGGTTCAGGGAAGCCCTCACCACCAACCTAAGTTCCCCATTCCAGTTCTTCAAAAGTGAATGTTAATTTTACCACTGAGCATGGACCACCTCAGTGGAAAACTGAGGTCTCTCTCTTACTTCCATCTGAAATCTACATTCTTACGTCTTTTTTTTCTTTTATTTTTTAAGACAGAGTTTTGCTGTGTCACTCAGGTTGGAGTGCAGTGGCGCAATCCCGGGTTCAAGCGATTCTCTTGCCTCCGCCTCCTGAGTAGCTGGGACTACAGACGTGCGCCACCATGCCCGGCTAATTTTTGTATTTTTAGTAGAGACGGGGTTTTGCCATGTTGGCCAGGCTGGTCTTGAACTCCTGACCTCAGGTGATCTGCCCGTCTCAGCCTCCCAAATTGTTTGGATTACAGGCATGAGCCACAGCCCCCGGCCCCCACGTCTCTTGATGCCATATTCAAATTCCAGTCTCATCACTTCATTCAGCACCCCTTCTTTATATACTACAGTTCTGGGTTACAGAAGACTTCCAGTTTTATTTAAGAAAACGTTTGTGAAATGATTTCCAAGAGAAGTGGCTGAAACATCTTTCTTCTGTGTTCTCAAAGCCAGAATTCTGATCCAGTTCTTAGCATTTGAATGAGATTGCTGTAACTTCTAGTCCCTAACTTGGTGCTTTGGACTTTACAGGGATCCCATAAATGTCTGTTGAAAGCTTTCTAATCACAATGCTTTCTGATCTATAAAGAAGGGTTTTAATCCTGAAGATCTGGGTGTTCATCAGTAACTCAGTGGTCAAACTTCATTGAAATTTTCTTTGAATATACATGGTAAGAAATATAACTTGAACTCAAAATAGTTGTTGTTTATCTAATGCTGATGATAAATTTTCTCAACACAAAAGAAGATATACTATAAAAATGACTTAATTTTCTGAAGTATGTATATGGTTTAGCAGGTGAACTGAATGAGTCGTTGTTACTAATGAAAAATATATGCATTGAGATGGGCAAAATGGTCTCATTAAGGAAGCTGTGATTAATAACAAATTTAAAAAACTGAATATGGATAAAATCCCAAAGGCCTAGAAAACTGAATGGCAACTACAAATATGCAAGTACAAATTATTTTTTTCTAAGCAGATCAGGTATTTATTTAACAATTAGAAATGAAATTTTAATGAGCAAGCAGCAGAATGTTTCTTATGGCTCCCCTGAACTAATGCACCCAAAAGCCTAATCAACATCTGTACCCAGACCTAAGATGTAACTTAGGATCTGTCTCCAAACCTGCCTATCGGCCTACTCAATGTTTCCACCACCTACCCAGGTGCTGAAGCCTGAAACCTGCACACCATCCTTGATACCTGCTCTCCCTTTCTGCTACACCTAATCAATCAGGTCCTGCCGAGCTACCTCATTCATTCATTCAAGCACACTGAGTAACTGAGACATGCCAGGAATTAAGTAGGCTGGGTCTACAGGGATGGATATAAGGGAAACAGTCCTTGCATTTGTGGAATTTACCATCTAATGGCAGAAAACAGACAATAATACAAATAAGTACATCTTGGACAAATTGGCAGAAGTGCTATGAAGAAAAATAATGAGTGTTATCAGAGAGGATAAGTGACACATTTAAGGATGGATATTCTAGGAAGTTCTCTCTAAAAATATCTTTTAGTTAAGACCTAAAAATGAGAAGCCAGTCACGCAAAGAGCGGAAGGAGGAACAGGAGAGGGAACAGCATGAGAGAAGTTCCTGCAATGGAAACAAAATTTGAGGAACTGTAAGAGTATCACTGTGCCTGGAGTGAAGTGACTAAGGGCAAGAATGGTGTGAGGAGAGGTTCTGAAAGCCCACTGGGGCCAGGTCAGGCAGGGCCTTGCGTTTTATCCTAAGAAAACTAGTTGGTCAGAAAAGTACATGGTCAGATTTGCACTGCTCTGTTATGATATAAACCTACCCATTTTCTCCCACATTAAGAAAATCTTCAATAAACTCTGCCTTGTATAAGTAGGAAGGGCAGGGGCTTGGCTGATGTCTGGATGACCCAGTATGATACATTCTCAGAAAAGGAAATGATCCATAACCTCAGTTACCTCAGTGGAAGCAGGAGGTCAGAGGCAGAGGGAACAGGAGAACATCCAAGTCAACCACCGCTTCACTTTTCCCTAACCCATCCTCAGATCCCGCAAAAAATCATACTTTGTAAAAACTGTAGAAGATTGAAGCTAATCTTATCCAAATCTTAAAGAACCAGGAGACAGCAGGTGATCAGACTCACATTGTCCTACATATTTATTTCATTCCATCTCACACCTCTCTGTTAGGTTGTGACCTCCTCCAGGAGAGAGAAATGCTTAGAGACAGCTTTAGCAAAGTTTAAGAGCAGACAGCTTCTCTCTCTCTCTATATATATATATTTATATAAATTTATATAAATATATAAAAATATATAATGTATTATATAAACATAAAATATATGATATATAAAATGTTACATATAGTATATATTTATATATATAGTGTTCACACCCTGCTAAGTCAATTATTTTTCATGTCTTTGTCATCTGTGAATCCAGAGTACTCAGCATATGTTCTATTTTTAAATGCACAGATCCACCATATATATTTCAAAGGATGAACATCCCAGGCTTTCACTTGAGTATGATAGGAAGGGGAGAACTTCTGGACATGCATGGTTTTCGAAAATGCATTTTAAAAATGTCTTTCCTCTAGAACTTGCATTTACATTAGCTCCCTTCTACCTACCTGCTATAGCCTGCTGGGCTACTATTTTAGCAGTCCTTGCTGTCACTGCATCACTAGTTTGGTTTTGCTTATAAATAGGAAGGGTGTACAGATTCTCTTTGAAGAAGGTATGGGTGACCTTAGTTCTTTGAATGAAAGGTTGTATTTCTTGCCTGTACCATTCACAAGAACCACTTAAATTTATTCAAAGCCTCTCTAAAGGAGAAGCCATCCCATAATGTCCAGCACAGTGAAATAAGCCTTCAGTAAATGTAGCCAACAGATCGAAAAGCTTTAGGTTAATGACTTCTAAGAGATTTGTGACCTGGAGAGGGGTCTCAGGAAGAGCCTCAGCACTGGCTCAGGATAGCCTGAGTTAAGTTTTTATGCAGACAGCTTTTCTGTACTTATTTACATAGTCTCCATGCCCCATTAATCTAATTATTTCCTCTCTTGTTAGAAGATGGCATGGAAAAACACATAATTAGTGCAGTATGTTATATTCTCATTTAATTTGGGGAGATTTATGTTAGATTTAAATTCAGATCCATTTGCTTCTATTGCTACAGTACTCAATTTAAAATAAAAACAAACTTGGCTATCACATTCCTTCATGATTTTACTAAAGCAATACATCTGAAGCAATAAGAAACATTTCCTGATGTTTAAACTTCTCCTTTATTATCTTCATTTAAGAGAAGACTATTTTGTCTCATTTTTCACTTGATAGAGAAAAGAAATGTCTGAATTCTCTTTATATACCAGTGACTGGTAAGTCCATGAGCTTATTAAATAAGAATTTATTTTAAATTTGAAAAGCAAAAAGAAATCTGGTGAGCAGATTTATATTTATGAAGTTGTAGCTGAGATTAATATTTAATCCACATTTGTGAGTACCCACTATGCCCCCTGGCATTTCAAGAAGACCTGAGGGATGTAGTCAAAGGCAAGTCCCTGATGCTTATGAAGATTACATCATAGGTAGATGACTGACACACATAAAATGAATTAAAAAGACCATACATGGCACTGTGCAATTACGCATTGAGTTTATGGTGTGGGCTCTAGGCCCTACAGGAATTCAGAAAGAGGGAGAAGAAAGAGAAGTCCAACAGATCTCAAGCTGTATGGGGGCTCTAATCCATGGCGGAACTGGGTGGGACTTGGGTTGGTTTTAAAGGGTGGGTATCATTTGTTTAGGAAGGGCAGTAGAATAGGGCATCTTAGGAAGAAGCTGCACGAGCAAAGGGAAAGAGATGGGAATGAGTCTGGCTTGTGCTCATAGGCTGTAAGACACCAATCATGATTTTGGGGTAGGGGAATAAAGCTAGACCAATGGGATAGCCACGTGAAATGTTTTTATAGTAATATCAATACATATGCAAGAAGAAGAGACTGAATATGTTAAATGCAAAAACCTCCAAATGCCAAACACTTGAATAAGGTGCTTTTTAAAAAAATAAATCAACACCCATTTCTCTGCCTCTAACATTCCTCATTCTTCCTTTGCTGTTAGGTTCTTCCATACATCTATTTGTTTACTTGTTTTGTGTCTGTCTCTCCCCAATGGACCATGAGCTCCAAAAGAGCTGAGGCTTCACTGCTTTATTCTCAGGGTCTAGGAAAGCACTTGAAAAAAGTAGTAAGATTCAATAAATATTTGTTGATTGAATTAACACCAAAGCAGAAAGGGAGGTTGCTGAGATAACTCCATGTGTAATTATACAACTTCACTTCACTTACCCACTTCAGACCAACCATACTGATTGCATTTAGAAAGCATTAAAAACAAAAGTGAGTGGCATAACATTAAATGATGGGACTCACAATGAGAATTCCATAATCACCTTATTCTTTGTTAGGACCGTTCAGAGAGTCAGAGAAGGTGGTGTGGATATCTTTATTAAAATGACTTACGAGGCCACTGGAAGCTTTTCCCAGGGATAGTTCCTTAGGAAATAAGGACCCGTTAGCCATCACACAAATTACTACAAGACAATATCTTTACCTTACTAACAGGATAAGGAAAAAAACAAATAACACTTCAACAAAAGTCTATACCAGAATGAACGTACCCATAAAACCAACAGATAGCTCCCTCACTCTCCCTCCAACTTCCTTTTAAAAAGAGATTATATTGATGTTACGGTGTTGTCTATCCGGTACTGTACTACCTTCTTTCATAGATGCATTCATGTGAAAGAAATCAAATTTTCGGCCCGGGCGCGGTGGCTCACGCCTGTAATCCCAGCACTTTGGGAGGCCGAGGCGGGCGGATCACAAGGTCAGGAGATCGAGACCATGGTGAAACCCCGTCTCTACTAAAAATACAAAAAATAAGCCGGGCGCAGTGGCGAGCGCCTGTAGTTCCAGCTACTCGGGAGGCTGAGGCAGGAGAATGGCGTGAACCCAGGAGGCGGAGCTTGCAGTGAGCCAGGATCGCGCCACTGCACTCCAGCTTGGGCGACAGAGCGAGACTCCGTCTCAAAAAAAAAAAAAAAAAAAAAAAAAAAGAAATCAAATTTTCTTATGACTCCTTCCATGTTCAGGGAAACGATCTTGGTATTTTTAAAAATATGATCCCTGGTTGGTGATCGTAGGAAATAGGCCAACTTCAATTTTATTTATTAGTGGTTACAAAAATCATATTTGCCAACATCCGTGTTTCATTTTTGAAAATATTATAGCAATAGCTCCTAATAACTGCAATTTTTTGGGGGGAAAAACAGTAAGCTATATTTACTTTAAAAGTGGAAAATTAATTGTAACAACCTTATAACTACCATAAAATGTAATAAAAAGTCAGTATCTTCTTTCTTTTTTTAAACACCCAACTCCTTGCATATTATGCTTTCCCCTAGAACTTTAAAACAAAGGCTGTTTTCTAGGATAGTTAACATCACTAATTGAAGCCTGATTTGTATGCTGTTATAGCTGTCTGATCAGCAAATTATTTTTATGCTTGGTTAACCTTTTCCAATAGTGGAAGTAAAACACATTTCTTACATACATGTTCAGGAGCTCTAAAATTTGGAACGATAGTATGTTAGTCCTGTATGATTCTTGATAGTATTTTCACTGAAGCAGAATCACTTAAATAAACATTAGTCATCTGCTCCTTTCTCTTGGATGTATGCTATGTGACTCTACAGCTTCTGAGGAACTTTCTCCTTAATAAAAATTTAGAAAACAGAAATAGAACACAAAATTTACCAGTACTTATTAAACCAACACATGGTCCTAAAGAAGAGGGAAAAAGCTTCCGCCGCTTTCTCATCTTTATCAACTGTGGTCTTCATATATTCATTAAATCAGGCGCTGTGTGTGTTGGAAGGCGGGGGTGAGACATCACATGTGTACAGGAGACC
The DNA here is from genome assembly GCF_008728515.1 of Papio anubis. NCBI lineage: Eukaryota > Metazoa > Chordata > Mammalia > Primates > Cercopithecidae > Papio > Papio anubis. The sequence goes on along the minus strand of NC_044988.1, from coordinate 81,953,816 downwards.
AGGCACTGACCTTGCAGATCCTCAGAACAGGGAATCAACTTATGGCCAAAAGAGGAGTCTGCATTTTTCACAAGTCCCCAGATGGTTCTAATATCAGTGTGGTCTACTAAGCCACACTTTGAGACACAGTCCCCCAGAAGACCTAGAAAATGACTCCTCCTTTCAAATAAGCTTTAGATCCAACCCCTGCCACACTGCTGGAATAGCAGATTTTCTGGTCTGAAAGTTTTTATTTCCCAGGCAGAACAGTTGCTAAATAATGTTTATTTAAATGATTTTTGTTCAGTGAAAAACAGTATCAACAATCATGCTGGACTGACTGGTCCTATTATTAGATAAAATAATGAGTTAAAGAATTCTTTCTGAAACCCACTAGATTCAGATATTTTCTTTTTTTACCTTCCCTAAAGTTATTCTTAAGTTCAAAACTGTCTACCTAATGGCCAAAGACCATTTTCCAATTCTTATCTTAGCTGACCCCTTTCAGGGTACCTGACACAGATAGCATAGCCAATGGTTAAAGGCTCCAGCTCTGCCAACAAGAATGCCTGGGTTCAACTTCCAGCTCTGCCACTTAACGAGCTATGTGAAATCTGTGAAAGTTCTGTAAGCTAAGCCTTGGTTTCTTCAATTGTAAAATGGGTAAAAACTGTACCTATCTCTTAAGAGTTGTGTGAAGATCAAATACAATAGGAAAGTAAGCCACTTAGCTCAGTGTTGGACATATAAGTCATCTAGTTCAACTCTTTAAACATATTGCTGCTTAGAAAAGGTGTTCCACGCTCTTACACTGTTGGTGGGACTGTAAACTAGTTCAACCATTGTGGAAGACAGTGTGGCGATTCCTTAAGGATCTAGAACTACAAATACCATTTGACCCAGCAATCCCATTACTGGGCATGTACCCAAAGGATTATAAATCATGCTGCTATAAAGACACATGCACATGTATGTTTATTGCGGCACTATTCACAATAGCAAAGACTTGGAACAACCCAAATGTCCATCAATGATAGACTGGATTAAGAAAATGTGGCACATATACACCATGGAATACTATGCAGCCATAAAAAAAGGATGAGTTCATGTCCTTTGTAGGGACATGGATGCAGCTGGAAACCATCATTCTGAGCAAACTATCGCAAGGACAGAAAATCAAACACTGCATGTTCTCACTCATAGGTGGGAATTGAACAATGAGAACACTTGGACACAGGGTGGGGAACATCACACACTGGGGCCTGTCGTAGGGTGGGGTGGGGGGAGGGATAGCATTAGGAGATATACCTAATGTAAATGACGAGTTAATGGGTGCAGCACACCAACATGGCACATGTATATATATGTAACAAACCTGCACGTTGTGCACATGAACCCTAGAACTTAAAATATAATAATTAAAAAAAAAAAAGAAAATGTGTTCATTTGATTTCAATTCATGAAATCAAAGTATTCCTACCTAGATCTAGCCCGAGCTCCTCCTCTATTGCTACTTTAATTTCAGGCAAATATTTGCTAATTATTCCAAGCTAGATTCTACAAAGGCTACTGAAGCCAGGCATTCATGTATTTAATATAAAAGAATATCCTGCCATGGACATATGTGAACAACCAGAGTTAATATCTATATCTAAAACAGCTTTTAGGAGACCTTCCATTCCATAAAACTGAAAATTCTGTGATTTGATAAGCTAATTGTGTCACTGTAAGAGAACCTATGTGACTGTATGAATTCAGTCCAGTTCTAAACAAGGGTGGAATCACAGAATGCTCTCCTTTAAGAATGCTACTTTTTTTTTTTAAATTAAATTACGACAATGAAGTTTTTCCTTAATGGTTCCTTCCCCTCAAAAAGAGACGTAACGTTGTAGGTGTGACCTAACAGGCCTTAGGACAGCCCTGCTGTGCTAGAAGGCAGAGAATTCAAACAGGCTTCACACGTGGAGGAGATGCAACATTAGGTGAACCCACCAAGACACAAAAAGGCAAAAAGGAGACCAGATGACAGGTGTGGATAAAAACTAGATGAAGCTCCAGAAAACTAAGTGAATTCCAGTTCCAAGTTACAGAAAAGAAATTAAGTATTCTGTACTACAGCCAAGGTGAAAGAAGAGTAGAACAAGAGAATAAATATTATACTATATTAATCACAATAAGAAGCACTTTTGTCTCAGCCAAAACATATTCTTAAATCAACTTTAGAATGCAGCTGCATTTGCAGGCTTAGCAGCATGAAACCCACATGACTGTAATTAATGTAATAAATCATGTTGTGGACTTTTCTACAGAATCTGACAGTACTCATTGATATATTGCTTATTAGAGACTGCAGAAATTTCTCCCCCACTTTTTTATTATATGCCAGAGACACTGAATCAGGAGTACCTTCTTCTGAGGTGTCTGAAATATCTGCTGCTGGTATAATACATAAAATACATAGTGAGCTGCTGCCACCAGATTTTGATATACAAGACATCATAGACAATTTCCAAAAAGAACCTTGTTTTTTAACTCTCACTTTCCTTGAGTCAAGGCAGTTGTAGAAGATACATGGATTCATTATAGATGTGACATTTACATTTTCCACAGTTTCAGCCATGAAGCCACAGCTTTGCACACATGTCTCTCCTTTTCAGCTCATTCTTTAATTACTCCATTAGTATATAGCACAGAATATTCTAAACAGGCATTATTTCAACAACCTATACATGTTGTTCCATTGTTTTCAACACTGACTCTTCAGAAAAAAGTTTTTATTGAACATTAAATCATTTTCAAAGCTAAAAATGAGTCCTTTCACAGTTCTGAAGAAATTCAGCAGTGATTGCATTTCACTTCAGTGAGTTTACAAACCCTTAAATCTGCTGTACATAAGCATCTTCTAATTTAGGAATAAACTTTAGTTTAAAAAACAGATACAGGGTCACTATACACATAAGGAAAATGTTACATGATGCATTTTCCCCTAATAAAAATAAATTCATTAGTTTTATCATAAAAGCAATATATGGTTAATACAAAATTTTTCCCCACAAAATAAAAAAAGTATGAAGAAAGTAAAAACTGTTGGTAAATCTATCATCCAAAGATAGCCACTGAAAGTTCTGTGATGCATAGCTTTCCAATGCAAAACTTTAATTTAAAATACTACTTTCCCTTTTTTTTTGCTCTAGTCTTGCTCTGTCACCCAGAGTAGAGTGCAGTGGCTCAATCACTGTAATCTTGAACTCCTGGGCTCAAGCAATCTTCCTGTCTCAGCCTTACCAACAGCTGGAACTACAGGCACACGCTACTGCATGCCGCAAATTCTTGAATTTTTTGTAGAGATGGGGTCTCCTTATGTTATCCAGGCTGGGCTGCTCTCAAACTCCTGGCCTCAAGCGATCCTCCCACCCAGGCATCCCAAAGTCAAAGTGCTAGGATTACAGGTGTGCACCACCATGCTTGGCCTAAAAATAGTACTCTTTAATTACCAAGAGTCTAGTCCATTCTGTCTTAATTACACACTTCAGTTTTCTTTTGTGTCCTGTTTTGTTTTTCTCAGGATATATTGCTTTGTGACATGTTCAAGAGAAAAACTACTATTAACACAGTAATGCCTGGATATTTCTGATGTATTCCTTTTGATCATATAAAATTATAGATTTTAAGACTTGAATAAGGGTTGGGCACTGGTTTTATTTTCCATGGGTGACACAGAAATTCCTTACTTAGCTACTGAGAATTCCCTATGCTCACTCTTGCCCTCATTCAAAATGTTCTTCACACAGCAGCCTGAGTTTATGAGCTTTCTGGATTCCCAGTTTGTCCACGTCACTCCCCTGCTTAAATCCTTCCCTGAATTTCTATTGTCCTTAAGTGAAAGTTCAACCTTCAGTATCTCGATCCACAAGGCTCTGGTCACCTCACCAGCCCCATCTGAAACCAAGCTCACATGGTTTCCTCCATGCCAATGACAGTGGCCTCAATGCAAGTTTTCAAATATGCTTTCCTTTCAGAATCTTAAGGCATCTTCTCTCTCAAAGCATTTGCACGAGCCGGCCCCTCTCTCAGGAATATGCTCCCGGCCTCCATTTCCAAACCTCTCATCCTTCATTCTCAGGTCAAATGTCACTTCCTTAAAAAAAGAATCTTCCATTATCCTCTCCTTATGCCAACCAATTCTCTGCTTTTTCCTACCACAGCATGTCTAACAATTTATAATCATCTATATCTGTGACTACTTGATTAATGTCTAAAACTTAAGTAAGCTCTATGAGGAGCTCAGACTAGAATGTAACTTTTATTCCCCACTGTTTCATCCATGGTTCAAGAAATGAATAGCAGGCACTCATTAGTTAATATTTGTTAAGTAAGTGAATTAACTTGACTATCAGAAAATAAACACTAAAACTATGTAAGAAAAATGTAAAGCCAAAAGAAAACAGAGAAAATGAAAGTGATCTCCTTTTTCACTTCTAGAAACTTTACTATTTACATATTTGCTTCAACATTCAACAAAAACATATTCAGCATCTAAACATGGTAGGCACGGTTTTAAGCATGTCTGTACGTGTCTTTCTCAACTGTTAACCACTCTGATTTCCATCTAACAAAAGAGCTACAGATTGGAACAAGAAAAAGAAGAGCAGGAGGAGGAGTTTTGACAATGAAGTTTTTGGAGGAATAAAGCAAACTGAGGGAAAGTTGGCCCATGTCCTGGAACAGTCAAGAAGGAGGATGCTGAGACATGTAAGAGAAGCATCACCATGGCAAGGGGGCTTACTGGTTAAGAGCATAAATTTGGGAATCAAACTACCTGGGTCAAAATTCCAGCTTCCCCACCTTCTTACTGTGTGAACTCCAATAACTCTAATCTTTCTGTGACTTAGTTTCTTCATCTGTAAAATGGAGTTAATTATAGTCCTATCTTCAGAGAGTTGTGAGAACTGAGTTAACATAAATAATTAGTGACATAATAAGCACACTAGAAGTGCTGGCTATTATTATTGCTATTTTGCATGTAGTAATCAAAGAGAGTCAACAGCATATGACTCTGCAGACTGAAGAGGAGTCTGTGAAGTTAAATAAGATCACCTTTGTTAACAGTTCATCAGTATGACAGTCAGAACTCATACTGAGTATTTGAAAGGTGCTTTTCACGAGTTTACTAAAATTTTATGGCTGCAATGACTGAGAACAAACTCTAACAAAACATTAGAGGTAACATCTGATGAATCTAAGAGATGCAATACTGTTACTATACCACAACAGAAACAGTTATCACAAACATTGGATTAGAAACCATTCCTTCCTTTAAATTTACACTTAATTTACATATCTACATTTATTGCATATCTTAATCAGTAAGGATCAAAATATGAAGGCATCTTTTACTAAAAATGCATAGTACAAATCAAAAACAAAAAGGTATTATTAATCAATTTGAAACAAAAGATGTATGGCACATAAAGCAAAAGGAAAACAGATAACACATAAAAATGGAAATGCACAAAGCTATAATAAATTACCTGCTTCTCTTCTGAGTTAGGCTATTAATATTCATTAAATTCCACCCAAGAAGTAATAACCTAATGGATAGGAGGATGCTGATTTCTAAGTGGGTCAATGGACAACAGCAAAACATATTTTTGAGAAGTTCATTATAAAATAAAAATTATGTTGTTCCATGACACTATAAAGAAAAAAAAAATAGGTATTTTCCTATATGGATTAGCATTCTATACTCATAAGTATAGGCAAAACAGGAAAATAAAGCTTTTCTTTCAATTATGAGACGGTTGCCTTCCATAACACAGAATAATAATTTAGTACAATTAATTCTAACAGTATACAAAGTGTTAAAAAGCTAGTGACCTGTAACATAAATCTTAATATATCCTAGAGACGAAAAATATTCTGTAAAATATAATTTCAGGTACTATTTTTAAAAAAGATATATTTATATTTCTTTGAATCAAACTCTAAAGTCAGACATAGAAACAGTATACCCTAGAATGATAAGCATTATTTTCCCTGTTAAATGAAGGGTGAAAATTGATAATTGAGTTATTAAAAAAAATTCTCAACTATAATCAGTCATTTCATATACTGTCCTAGTTAGAGGTCCCAGATTTTTTGATTGTATACCCTATATGTAAAAACGTTTTTGGCTGGGCGCAGTGGCTCAGGCCTGTAATCCCAGCACTTTGGGAGGCCGAGACGGGCAGATCACCTGAGGTCAAGAGTTCGAGACCAGCCTGACCAACATAGAGAAACCCCGTCTCTACTAAAAATACAAATTAGCCGGGCATGGTGACACATGCCTGTAATCCCAGCTACTCAGGAGGCTGAGGCAGGAGAATCGCTTGAACCCGGGAGACGGAGGTTGCGGTGAGCTGAGATCGCACCATTGCACTCCAGCCTGGGTAACAAGAGTGAAACTCCATCTCAAAAAAAAAAAAAAAAAAAAAAAAAAAAAAAAAAAGAATGCTTTCAAACAACAGCCCCAGAATATATATATATATATATTTATTTACACTATGTATAAGTCCCTGCCAATCAATATATTAAAGGTTAAAGCTTAATTTCTTTTTTTCTTTTTTAATGAGTCTCTGTCGCAGGTTGGAGTACCAGTGGCACAATGTCAGCTCACTGCAACCTCTGCCTCCTGGGTTCAAGTGATTCTCTTGCCTCAGTTCTGCCCACCCCGACCCCCACCCCAGTAGCTGGGGTTACAGGTATGCCCCACCACGCCCAGCTAATTTTTGTGTTTTTGGTAGAGATGGGGTTTCACCATATTGGGCAGGCTGGTCTCAAACCCCTGACCTCAGGTGATCCACCCACCTTGGCCTCCCAAAGTGCTGGGATTACAGGCGTGAGCCACTGCACCCAGCCAGCTTAACTTCTTTCTTAGATTAAATAAAAATCAGGAAATCTAATGTTTTCTGCTGGCACTGCAATGGATCACTGTGTGACTATCTTAGAGAGCACTGAGCCCTATCACTCAGTGCTATAGCTTCGTCACTTCATTAGGGATTATCTTGTATCTCATTGTTTTTCTATTATTATCACAGTTATGTGTCCTTTTATACAGAAACTAACAAAATTCTGTTTCTATCAATCACTTTGAGAGACGAAGAAAGGAGGTCAGAAACAGTTTTATTTATGTATCACAGGTAAAGTGAAAGTATTAATATTTATTGATCATTGCTAACTTGAGTGAAAATATATAGATGTCCCTATGTTTTAAAACTCTCGTATTAAATATGGCAGAAACACATAAAAAGACGCTCAAGATTGTTAGAGAAATGCAAATTAAAACCACAATGAGGTAGCACTTCACACCACTAGGATGGCTATAATCAAAAGTCGGATAGCAACACATGTTGGCAAGGATGTGGAGAAACTGGACCCACATACATTGCTGGTGGGAATGTAAAATGTCACAGCCATTTAGGAAAACAACTTGATTGGTAGTTCATCAAAAAGTTAAAATGGTTAGCATACGACCTATCAAGTTCACTCGTATATCCCCAAGATAACCAAAAAACCTATCCACCCAAAAGCCTGTATGTGACTATTTACAGCAAAGCATTATTCATAATAGCCAAAAATGAAAACAACCCAAATGCCCATCACTTCCTGAATGGATAAACAAAGTGATATATGTATATATGAGGAACATGATTCTGCTGTAAGAAGAAATGAAGTACTGACAGATACTATAACACAGATATATCTTGAAACATTATGCTAAGAAACCACATACAAAAGGTCACCTATTGTACAACTGTACTTACATAAAATGTCTAGAATAGGCAAATCCACAGACTAGTGGCTCCCAGGGGCTGAGAAGGGAGTGAGAGAGGCAATGGGGTAATGAAATGTTCAGAAATTACACAGTGGTGATGGCAGCACAACAATATACTTGAAACCATTGAATTGTACACTTCATTTTAATTGTGCACTTTAAAGGATGTATTTTATGGTATGGATTATATCTCTGTAAACTGGAAAACATTTGGCAGAAATTGCTGCTGTCCAGCAACATCTATGTTCCCCACCTTCCAGAACTTTCCAACTATACTACATTTAAAAGTCTCCCTTGGCTGGACTCACTGGTTCACCTCTGTAATCCCAGCACTTTGGGAAGCTGAGGTAGGACTGTTGGAAGCCAGCAGTTTGAGACCAGCTGGGGCAACGTAGTGAGATCCTGTCTCTACAAAAAACAATAAAAGTAGCCAGATGTGGTAGTGCATGCCTGTAGTCCTAGTTGCTTAGGAGACTGAGGTGGGAGGATTGCTTGAGCCCAGGAGCTCGAGGCTGTAGTGAACTATGATCATGCCACTGGACTCCAGCCTGGGTGACACAGCAAGATCCTACTGTCTAAAAAACAAAACAAAACAAAACAGACAAGTCTTCCTTGTAGTTCGTGTTGACAAAGGTATTCTACCACAAGAATTGTCTGAAGCCCTTAGTTTCTGCCCATCTCTGGATCTTGACAACTTGTTTTACTTACTAACTCTACAAATATAGGCTGGGCTCGGTGGCTCACACCTGTACCCAGCACTTTGGGAGGCCAAGGTGGGAGGACTGCTTGAAGCCGGAGTTCAAGACCAGCCTGGGCGATAGAGGAAGATCCTGTCTCACAAAACAAAACAAAACAAAAACCAAAAAACGAATATAGTCCCAGTGCACCTCTCCATCCCCGGTCAGACATAAACTCTTTATCCCCAATTATGGAACAATTCTTTCAAATTTTGTTAGTTTTTAGACCAGTAACCTAAGCCCCCCGAAAAGGTGGGCATGTGGTCCAGCTGCTGTTAAATCTGCCATCACCTTGTATAAGATAATTTTCAGCTTTCATTGACCCCCTCCGTGGCCTTTTAGTTTGTGGTCGGGAACAGGTTATGGGCCAAGCTGTATGAATTTCACATATAAGGGGGTTACTGATGTATATTCAGAACCTGCAGTTTAGTTCCACCACCTGGCAGAGGTGGAACCCTGAAAATAACATTGACTGGTGCAAATAAGGGATGTGTGAGCCCTTTTGCTTTCTGTCATGTAAAAAGATTTTATTTTTAATTTCAATTTAATTTTAAAAGGCAATACACATCATTACAAAAATTAAAACCAAAAAGTACATAGAATAAAAAGTATTCCACCTCAAAACTCTCTCAGTTCCTACTCTTCAGGAGTAACTACCATAAACCATTTAGTGTTATCCTTGCCAACCCTTTTCTATGTGTACTAAAACAAACAGTTTTGTTTTATAAAAACAGGCTATTACATACATAGTTTTGACAGTTTTTGTACAACACTGGCAAAATGAACACAAGTCCATTCAGTCCATATAGACATACCTCATTCTTTCTACCACATGGTATTCCGTTGTCCCATTACCTGAAAACTACCTGCCCTATTTCAGAGTGTGGCTGCTACTCAGATCCAATTAATTGTCACCAAAAGGGAATTTTCTAGGTTTTAGCACTGTCTTACCCAGGCTACCTCTCTTCTACTAAGGTGTTATCTTACTGTCTTATTTTTAAATCCTGAACCAGGATGACTAATGAAAACTACAATTCCCATCCTGCATTGCTTCTAAAGTACTTCCAACTTATGGCATCAGCAGCTAATAGTTATCAATCACTGACTATGTATCAGGCACTTCTCTCTAAGAGCTTTACTTTGATTAACTTGTTCCTTACAATGACCCTATTAAAACATACTGTGACTTTCCTTATTTTATAGATGATGAAACTGAGGACCAGAAAGCTTAAGCGATTTGCCCAAAGTGACGTGGGTAGAAGTGTTAAAGCCAAGCAGTCTTGATCTAAATTCTACACTTCTTTTTTTGAGACAGGGTCTCCCTCTGTTGCCCAGGCTGGAGTGCAGTGGCGTGATCTCAGCTCACTGCAGTTTCAACCTCCTGGGTTCAGGCGATCTTCCTGTTAGATATGAGTTCTAAATTTCTTTTCAAACAATTAATATGTCAGTATGTTCAATTATTTGTCTTCTACTTTTAAACTTAACTTCCTCGTAAAGCAACCTTTTTCGATTACCTACTCCACCCTGACTCATTCTGATTACCTGCTCCACCCTGACTCATTCCGATCACCTGCTCCACTCTAACTCATTCCAATTAACTGCTACCTGCTCTGCCCTGACTCCTACCAAGGCACTCATCCCGTCATTCTCTTTAAATTAGCCAATCAGAATTAGTTTAGCCTGTGCGGTCTAACCCTAGCCAACAGGGGAATGACACAGCAGCAGGGGCTACGTGCGTCAGGGATAAGAACCCCTTCCTCTCCCTTGTCCAAGTGTGCACTCACCATTGCTCCATCTGTAAGGGGGCACCCTTCTATAGAAGTAACTTGCCTTGCTGAGAATTAAAAAGAAAATTTTATATTTGAGTACTATTCCTTTTGCAGCACCAAAACTTTATATATAACATTCCCACCTCGGTCTCCAAAGGAGCTGGGACCACAGGCACACACTATCACACATCGCAAATTTTCTTTTCTTTTTTGTGGAGACAAGTTCTATGTTGCCCGAGGTGGTCTCAAACTCCTGGGCTCAAGCAATCCTCCAATCTCACAATCCCAAAGTGCTGGGATTACAGGCATGAGCCACCACATCTGGCCTCATGCTGCTTTTTAAGAACAATATGTAGTTTAACATGATAGTTACATTCCTAAAAAGAAAAAAAAAATCTACTTATCAAATGTTGAATTAAAAAGGAATACTTCTATAAAAAATAAAAAGGAATGAAGTCATGGTTTTAAATATATAATAGCAAAATTTTTTTTCCTATATGAATTCCAATACTAAAAGTTGTTTTTATTGCTTTAAGTATATAGCCATAAAAGCTAAACCATCACCAAGTAAATCCAGCATTTCAATGCATTTAAGTTTTGCTCATGAGTTACAGCCCTTCTTGTCCTTATCACCACCAGGAGTAACACAGCAGAGTTCTTACATATATCTGTCACCTTCAAAATTATAATGCATAAAGCCCAGAGGCTCCTAGAGATGCTGGATGTCAGGGTGACAGTAGGGTGAATTATAATTAATGGTAATCTGCATTAGACATATCAACTTCCTTAATCAATCATATTATACATAATTATGAAATTTTGCTGTAAGAGAAAATGCCTGAACTTTATTCATTGGGACCAACTACATCTTTCAAAATTCAATGTTTCATCATTATGTTGGCCCCACCTCCACCCTCAGTAACTACTGCCCGGAAATGTTCTGAGGTCTGCCACGGTTAGTTAGCAAGAGGTTAAAGAATGGTGTCTGGGCCCGGCGTGGTGGTTCATGCCTGTAATCCTAGCACTTTGGTAGGCTGAGGCAGGTGGATCACCTGAGGTCAGGGGTTTGAGACCAGTCTGGCCAACATGGTAAAACCCTGTCTCTACTAAAAATACAAAAATTAGCCAGGTGTGGTGGCTGGCGCCTGTAATCCCAGCTACTCAGGAGGCTGAGGCAGGAGAATCACTTGAACCTGGGAGCGGGAGGTTATAGTGAGCCAAGATCGCACCACTGCACTCCAGACTGGGCAATAAGAGTGACATTCCGTCTCAAAAAAAAGGTGTCTGGAGCTTGATGGGTCAGGATTGTCACCTAATGAGGATTCTAACAAAGCTTTGGAGGAGAGTTGATGGCATGTATTAAAAATTAAGACATAGCAATGAAACTGTAGCCTTGAACTGTTCTCAAATCTTAAAGTGAATAAAATCGTTCAGGGACCTCATTAAAATGCAGATTTTGATTCAGTAGGTCTCCTGGGGCCTGAAATTCCACATTTTAAGTAAGCCCCCAGATGATGCCAATGGTCAGGGGACCACACATGGCAGTATGAGGGACCAGATCACACTATGCAGGGGCTGCATCCAAGGTGGAAGCCAGTCATCTGCTGGAACCTTGGAAAGGCTCCGGACTGAGAGACAACTGGTAAGACAGGGTGGCAGTAACAAGCGGATCTGAACCCAGGAGACTAATGAAAAACTTATAATGGCTGTACCAGCCAGTACATCCCTACTCCCCACTATCCTACCCCAGCTCCTTTCCAGAAAAAAATCAGAAACAACTTTGCTAAGGAAATGGTACCGATCACATGGGAGAGCCAAGACCTCTAACTTGGGTACTGGTATCTGAGCCCTGTCAATGGAGGCCTGCTGACTAAGTGCCAGCTCTCCACCTGCTCTGGAAAGGGAGCCCTGCCAATCAACATGTCCTGTCCTACTTTTCACAACATACCCCATCCTACTTTCAGGCCTAGTGGGACAAAAACCTATTTACACAACTGCAGCAGAAACCTACACCAGATTTCTGTTCTGCATTCTTTTTTTTCCCTTTTTTTTGAGACAGAGTTTCACTCTTGTTGCTCAGGTCGGAGAAATCTCGGCTCACTGCAACTTCCACCTCCCGGGTTCAAGCGATTCTCCTGCCTCAGCCTCCCTAGTAGCTGGGATTACAGGCACACACCACCATGCCCAGCTAATTTTGTATTTTAGAGACGGGGTTTCTCCATGTTGGTCAGGCTGGTCTTTAACTCCTGACCTCAGGTGATCCGCCTGCCCCAGCCTCCCAAAGTGCTGGGATTACAGGCATGAGCCACCGTGCCCAGCCTGTCCTGCATTCTTAAATATGAACAAACAAGTAGACAAGGCATCACAAGAAAACTGGCACAATCAGAGAAAAATGAGAGAAAAGGAACAGAAAAACTGAAGGAAACGATCACTCAAGAACAGAAGATCACCTTTAAAAAATTTCTAATTAAAATTCTCAAAAAGATTTGGGAGTTTTTGTAGCTATAACCCTTGCCAAAGGAACAAGTATTGAGGATCTCTTCCAATCATATTAGAGAGCTGGGCACAGTAGCTCATGCCCGTAATCCTAGCACTCTGGGAGGCCGAGGTGGGAGAACTGCTTGAGCCGAAGAGTTTAAAACCTGCCTGGGCAACATAGGGAGACCTCATCTGTATTTTTTTTTTTTAAGTCGTATTAGAGGAAAGAAATTTTCAGCAATTTAAGGACTCCAAAAGTTACTTCCTACCAATCCATTCTTGGGAAATTATTTGATGGATTCCACCAAAACAAGGGGAAAAAAGGAGGAAACATGAAGTTAGGAGAACAGTGGATCAACCCAGGGGAAACCTCAGGGTGGGGGGATCAACTTAGGTTTAGGGTAAATCAACTAGTCCAAACTGTAGCAGGAACTAGCATGGGAATCTCATGGGCAAACAAATATGGTGAAGGTACATTGCTCTCTTGTCAAGAAAGGCCACCAAAAGCTTTAGGAAGACACACACACAATAACAAAACAAGAATATATTTCACTGATTCTAAGATACACTTCTGCACATTTTAATAATTCTGAGATTTGTCTCTAAATTCCTGGGGATTACAGTTTAATTGGTAGCATGCTTTTCTTTGCGGAACATAATAATACTGCTTATAGTCAGTAACATTTCAGATGCAATGAAATACAGTACTACTAATAATGCTGGGATGGGCTTATTGAAGACTTACTCTCTGTGCCAGAAATTGTTCTAAGCCCTTTACATGGATTAAGTCATTTATCCGCCCAACAACCCTTAGAAACATTCCTCTCTGAGTGCACCAGAGCTTGTGAAATTCATCGGGATGAAAAGAAATGCAATCTTAGAATATGAATAGCTAGGAACAATATTTACAGTGTGTGTGAAAATAGCATAAAAGGTGTTACTGGTTCTGAATATTTAGAATCAACCTATGGATAAAGCAGAAAAGGCTTAGTTACAGAGAGTAAAAATATTAACAAACTTGTGATGATAAGAAGATTGTGAGAAGCAGGAGCAGGGAGGAGAGAACAGTGGAAAGAACAGGGACACTGATACCCCTAATATCCTCATCCTTAGGTGGAGAAAATATATTTATTTCCTCTTTCATTATTTTAACTTCTTCTATTGCTTACTTATGTTTTTAATAACCCAACAATCAAATTGGAAAGTTAACGAAAATCAGTTAAATCCTCATCTTTCATTACAAAGAGTCTACGGATAGTTTATTCAGTTAATAAATCAAGAAACAGAGGTATATGCATTTGTTCAGATTTTTGGAGGAATCAAAAACAAGTTTCCTTTGAAGAGCTGGCATTGGGATGAAAACTAAGGTGGGACCTTGTTACTATTCAGGAATATTATTTTGTTGATTGCCATATATATGTATTACCATGATAAAAATAAAGAAAATTGAAAAAGTCAATGAAAATTATTTCTTTGGGTCTAAGAAAGCAATCCTATCGATTTTAAGGCAGTACTAAAAAAGCAGACTGATATGTGTATCATAACAGTCAATAAGCCAACTAAGGTGCATCAATCATTATATCAGATTCACTTGATTATAAATCTGATCACTGTTCTTACCTAAAGTAAAGCTTAAAATAGCCTTGAAGCCATAAAGCATATTTTTTCATTTTTGCCATGCTCTAAAAATACTTCTGGGCCAGGTGCGGTGGCTCATGCCTGTAATCCCAGCACTTTGGGGGGCCAAAGCGGGTGGATCACTTGAGGTCAGGAGTTCGAGACCAGACTGGCCAACATGGTGAAACCCCGTCTCCACTAAAAAGACAAAAATTAGTCAGACATTGTGGCGCACGCCTGTAATTCCAGCTACTTAGCACGCTGAGGTGTGAGAATTGCTTGAACCTGGGAGGCGGGGGTTGCAGTGAGTCGAGATCACGCCACTGCATTCCAGTCTGGGCGACACAGTGAGACGGTCTCAAAAAAATAATAATAATAAAATAAAAATACTTCTGGTTCCAATATACTCTTTTGGGGATACAAGCCATTAGTTACATAAATATGATCTATATTGAAAGAGAAGCTCTTGCTGGACCTACAATGAAGTGGATAACCTGCATTCTGCCCACTCCTGCTAAGACCCAAGATGGTCAGGCAGCTCTACCTGTGGGGAGAAGGGGGCTGCTGCTTTGCTAATGAAAACAGACACGGGAATAACGTTTGCATTCATGGGATGCTGGAGCTAAGGCCTCACTGCCCTGACACTGACTTGTTTGCCCTGAGGTTGTACATTATTTCATCTTTTCAGACCTCAAGGAATGGATACCAAGCTAGAAAGGTCAACACCTCTTCAGTTCTGAAGTGGTTCCTGGCATCCTCACAGTCTTAGTCAAATCCAATTCACTGAAAGGAAATTATATTCTGATGTTTATAGCTATTTGCTAGTTTGCTGCATTTGGGTATATTTCACGTATCTGGAAGTCTCAATCACACACAGTCAAACTTTAAATACATCTCAATAACATAGTTTTTATTTCATTGGTATAATATGAAAATGCCCTTGAAGAAATAAAAAGCCAATTGGGAAGATTTTGTGTGTGTGTGTGTGTGTGTGAAATACCAATACAAATGATACTAAAATAGGATTTGCAAGCATTTTAAAAAGCTACTGAAACATAATTTCTCAGAAAATTATGCATTTGTACAACACAGAGCAATTTGCTTTTCTACTTTTGCCTTTCAGATACTAGTAAACAATTATACATTTAGTTCTTAAAGAAGGTCACTAGTCCACAAAAATAAGCAATATTACAATTTTAATACAGCTAGGCTTGTTATTTTTAGCTGAGTAGAAAGTGTTTCGAATAAATTATGACATGGGATGGGTTAGCCTCTACACTTTTAATTTCCACCTAAGAAAGACTTGCCTCTCATTTATCACAGTGGCTTAATTGTTCATTTAACCACTGTTATTCATACATCATCCTTGATAAATGTGTTATCTAGAGGCAACCAATTTAGTCTTACAAAATCATTTACAATTTGATTAACAGCATCTCGGTTCTGGAAATATTTAAAAGTTTTGTTTTGTTTTGTTTTCAAACTAGGGATGTTTGAGATGTCTTTCTTTCATTAGAATGTAGGCAGCATGAGAACAGAAACTATCTTTTTTCTCTGTTTGTTGCTGTATCCAAAGTACTTAACCTGAACTTGGCACTTTGTGGGCTTCCAATGGGTATTTGTTGGATGAATGGATGATCATTACATGCTTCGGAACTCTTCAAACTGCTTTATCCTACATATAGAGGACTTAACACCATGACTTCACTGCAGATCTTTGTGCCCTGAAGACCTTTTGGTATTACTTAAAATAGTGTTGTGCCTTTGGACAGGGAATATGTGGGTGACAAAAGAGACTCTAAGAGGCAAAACACTCACAGATCACCAAGTTCTGTATTTTAACTCCTAAAACACATACCTGTCTCCTGCTCTCCAATGCCTTCACTGTTATCTCATGTGAGTACTTACTGCCATTTCCCACCTGGATTACTGTCACCCTATAAAACAGCCCTCCTGTCCCAGCCCCTACTTCCCCAATACTAAGATAATGAACTGTGTCCCCCTGAGTTCCACGGAGGACACAGTGACATCATATGCAGAGCCTTTCACAGGTGGCTTTCCAGCCCATCTTTCCAGCAGCAACTCTCCCGGCTCCACTGAGATATATTCTCAAGCTACAGTCAACTCCTTGCTGCTCTACCATCTTTGCTGACGTTATTCCTTCTACCTGAAATACCCTTCCATGTATTCCCTGAGGCTGAGTTAACTACTCTTCATGTATCTTCAGCTATATTTTATACACCTCCTTCTTATACACTTGAAGTTGTTGGTTTGTCTGCCTCCTTTATAAACAATGATATCCTCGAGGCAGGAAATTTAATATTCTTCTTTTTATCTCCACCAGTCTTTGATCCTGAAAACAGGTTTGATAAACTGAAGTGCAAGTGACTTGTGCAGATACTTAATAGAAAAAAGACTAAGGGACATGTCTCTCTGCTCCTGAAACAGTCAATCCTTCTGTTAAACTCTAGGTCCTTTTTGATTCTCATTTTAAAAATAAATGACCTCTTTAGGATATAACCTAGCGGTCTCGACTTTGGATAAGTGATCAGCATGATGTGACACCAAAGGAGAGGAAGGGGAAGCAGTCAGCACTTTAGACTACTCCCGTAGCAACGCAGGCAAAGGCAAGGGCAGGGAGCACGGTGCAGGTCACCAACCCTGTCCCTCTCAGTTCACAAGGAGGGGGCCAGGTTCCCTCTCACCCGGCATAACTTCAAACCATCTACCTTCTTTGTGTGTCATTTCCATCAGTAAAATAAAGGAAACCACCTCTCACTTTGTGGAACTCAGGCAATGTTGATCCTGGAATAAAAGTACTGCATAGATAATAGACATTTTTGTGTTTTCTATTTATTCCAACAGAAGAGCTTTAAAAAAAACTTTCCCATGACAGCATCTCATCACAATCGTAAGGAGAAAACCCAAAGTGTTAAAATTTGTGAGGATAATTCTCAAATTCCTTGTCCATAAACAAATACACTAGAAGATAGTGGTAGTAACGTTTGCTTTCTAACAAAAATATTCCATATTCAGTAATAGCAATGTTACAATGCCTTCGTAAATATTCCACAATTTTATTTATGCTTCATGATCTATTTTTAAAAGTAATCACTTTTTTTTTTTTTTTTTGAGACGGCGTCTCGCTCTGTCGCCCAGGCTGGAGTGCCATGGCCGGATCTCAGCTCACTGCAAGCTCCGCCTCCCAGGTTCACGCCATTCTCCTGCCTCAGCCTCGCGAGTAGCTGGGACTACAGGCGCCCGCCACCTCGCCTGGCTAGTTTTTTGTATTTTTTAGTGGAGACGGGGTTTCACCGTGTTAGCCAGGATGGTCTCGATCTCCTGACCTCGTGATCCACCCGTCTCGGCCTCCCAAAGTGCTGGGATTACAGGCTTGAGCCACCGCGCCCGGCCAGTAATCACATTTTTAAACATTCAAAAAGTATACGGAATACCAGCTAGAGTATGTTTACCATGAACCAGAGGGCTTTGTATAGCTCAACTTAATCTACATATATATCAACCCTATAGGATTGCTTTATTATCTTTATCTTACAGATGAGAAAACTAAGCCACAGAAAGGTTAAGTAACTTGCTAAAGTAACCCAGAAAAGAAGGGAGCAGGGCTGGGATATGAATCCAGGTTGTTGTGTGAAAAAAAAAAAAAGTTCACCCCTGAAGCACTGTGCTAAGGTTGCCTCCTGTTAACATAAACTCATGTTCCCATCACTCAGAATTTTTTTTTTTTTTTTTTTTTTAAGAGACTGGGTCTTGCTGTTGCTTAGGCTGGTGTGCAATGACACAATCATAGCTCACTGCAGCCTTGAACTCCTGGGCTCAAGTGATCCTCCCACCTCAGCCTCCCAGAGTGCTGAGTGCCCACCACTCAGATTTAATAAATGTTCGTATTTCACTATATATGTTACATACATATTTTTAAAAATTATAGATACAGTTCAAGTTTCCCATGTACCTGTTTCCATCACCCCTTCCTCAAAGAAAACCACTACTGTGTATCTGGAGTGTCTCCTTCCAGTCTATGTTTAAGTATGTGGGTATGTGCAACACACACTACATCGTAATGTTCATGTGCTTTAAACAGGTATGGTGTTATTCTAATATATAACAATATTCTGCAACTTTGTCTTCCAAGATTTATCTACATTAATAAGTGTACATCTGGCTGATTCGTCTAGTCCACTGAAAAATATATCACAATGTATTTATCTATTTCTCTACTGATAGACACTAAGGTTGTTAACTGATTTTTTTTCCTCCTGTTATCAAGAAGTCGCACTGTAGACCCCATACATATCTCCTTTTATATACTATGAGAAAGTCTAAGGCATTTAAAAATTGAATTCCAAGGTTGTATGATACGCACACTTTAAATTTTATTAGATATTGTAAATTGCTCTCCAAAGTAGTTGTACCAATTTGTATTTCCACCAGCATGTCCCCATTTTCTCATACCTTCAATAACACTTGGGATAGTTAAGTGTTTTTGTTTTTTTTTTTTTTTTTTTTTTGCCTTTCTGATGGGAGTAAGATAGTACCTTGTTGTTTTAATTTGCATCCCCGAGCTCCCCCAGTCTGATGTGGATGTATTTGACTGGCAAAGCCTAAGGTCACAGGACTGCCCTTGCTGAAATGTAAACCTGGAAAGCAAGTTTCTGGCATCTCCTATGGGGAGGTACAGATGCACAAAGGAGGGAATTCTCTCACATAGACAGGAAGAGTGCTCAACAGACAGGAAGAGTGCTCAATGTTACTGGGTGGCCAGATGAAATGACAATGTAGCCTGTAATCCTGAATTTCCTAGATCACTGCTTCTTAAGCTCTAATGCATATACAAAGTCACCTGGAGATCTTTTTAAACACAGATGATGGTTTTGTGGGTCTGGGATGGAGCCTGAGATTCTGCATTTCTTTTTTTTTTTGGAGAGATTCATTCAATAAACATGTAACATGCACCTGCCAATGCCAGAGAATACTATATGTGCTGCTTCAGTGACAGCTATGTCCCATGTCACTGAATCCTTCCCTCCACCCTTCATAGGAAGCATAGAAGCTCATTCCACAGAACTAGTGGGTGCTGAACAGAAGCTGTCATCTTTGGTTATAGATTCGTTTTTTGTTTGTTAGTTAGCTTTTTCAGGGCTATCACTGTTTCTCCTCCCTTTAGTTGAAATAAGAGCTGTTCTTTGGACTATGCCACTCGATCTGATCTTCTAAAAGATTAGAGGGCTGAGTTGTCACTTGCCTATTACAGTCCTTTGTCCTCTAGATCTCACGTGTGGATGGTGAGTAAGATCTGAAAGTGTCCTGAGACATGGCTTAGGTCTTCAGAGATGTCTAGGTTCCCCTGAGCTGCTGAATCATTCAGCAGGTGAGAACAAATCACTCTTACTGCCATTCATATTCTGCTCTCTCTGCTTTCTCTTGGTCCCTTGGCCACTCGGAGAGTGGAGCCTGACCACCCGGAGCTTAGAGTCTGATGTGTTTATTTTTATTTTTTTCTCAGATCTCTCAGAGATGAATAGAATCAGATGTATTTGAGTTGATTCCCTACTCTGGCCTTGAGACCTTAGTTAAGTCATTTCACTTCTCTGAAACTCAGTTCCCTCATTTGTAAAGTAATGATAATGTCTGCCTGTCAGGGTTATTGTGAGGACCAAATGCAAAAATGTAGGCAAAGCACTAAAGAGAGTACCTGACATACGATAAACATTCAATAAATGGATAATAGCCACCTTTATTATTTTTATTTTCATCACCATCATTAGATTGTGCTCAATACTCTGTGAGAAGTAGATTGTAGTTTCATGTAGTTACACCTATGTGTCTACTAAAATATGATCCGTGGACCAGCATCACCACCAGCACTACCTGGGAGCACATTAGAAACGCAGAGTTTCAGGAGGCCACGAGGAAAGACCAAAAATGCCGCGTCTGCCTGGCCTCCCCCAAGTCCTCAGTGCCCAGGGCCAGATCGGGGAGCAGGAGCGGAGATTAACAGGAAAGTCTGGAACCTTATTTCCCTCACTCATCCAGGAAGCGAACCTTGGAAGTGATCTTTGGGGGGAATCTTCCCCACATGTAGGAAATCGTACACTAAAAGGGAGGGGAAGGAACACTGAACCCTGCTCACAGGCCTGATACTTTTCAACTCTAGTTATCCCATTTATCCTCTGCCACAATCCTGTTAGGAACTGGCGAGCTGAGATCTCAGAGAACGTGCAGCCACCCAAGAACACCACCAAGGTGAGGTGAAGGGACTCACTGGAAGCCTTGTTTCCTTGGTCACGTCTGAAATCAGACCAGACTCAACTCTTCCCTGACAGTATCAGGCTTAGGAAAGGAAAGGTGTGGCAGTTACACTGTCACATTTTTTGCTCATTACTTGAGTAGTAAAGAGTTGGGATAGCACAACAGGTGACTGTAGTCAATAATAACTTAATTGTACATTTTTAAATGACTAGAGGAGTATAATCGGATGGTCTGTAACAAAGGCTAAATGCTTGAGGGGCTGAATACCCCCTTCTCCGTGATGTGATTATTACACATTGCATGCCTGTATCAAAACATCTCATGTACCCCATAAATATATACACCTACTATGTACCCACAGAAATTAGAAGAGATGGGATTTCACCATGTTGGCCAGGCTGGTCTCGAACTCCTGACCTCAGGTGATCTGCCCGCCTTGGCCTCCCAAAGTGTTGGGATTACAGGCGTGACCCACTGTGCCCAGTTAGTCTTGTTTCTTCTTTTAAGAAGAGGCATATATTTCTCACGGAATAGAGAAATATATAAAGTATGTGTCCATGTATATATATACATGTGTATGTATACACAAGCACACATATTTATACACATTTCCACACTTAGAACACTTTTCCAATATTCGCTGCCTTTAAATAAAACACATAACAACTCTTCCTATCTGCTCACATAAAAAAAAAACTAAATGCTCAAAAGAAAACAAAACAAACCTACCATAAACAGTAGTAGGAATCTCTGGTTTACTGCCCCTCTCAAGAATAATACCTAGAATGTTCTTGGAAGAATACTTCCACCCCTCGCCCACACTCAGCTATGCAGTTTGTGTAGGCTTGGTCTTAATACCATTTCCAGGGTGGGGGCCTGATCCCCCTGTGAGTCGTTTAGCGGTGACTGGGAATGCTGTGACACAGGTTCTGTCTACTGCTGGACAAGAAACCAGCAGCACAACCATCTTGGATCCATGCAGGGATCAGGTATAATGGGTGAATCTAATATGGAGGAAGGCAAGGTGGCAAATGGCAAGAGGGAAATTTGATACTGCCTGAGCCCGGATGAAAGTTGGTTTGAAAATCTGTCCTTGGGCTATAAGGCAGTTAATTCTCTCCTTTAACTGATCTTAACTCAGATTTTCTGCTTCTGACAAGAGAAACCATTATCTATTGTGTCAACACAGACCAAATAACTGGCAGTAATATATACCTTAATCAATTTTTAAAAGCTCACTGAACTCAATTTTACATGAGTAATTTTTCAAAAAGCATATTAAATGATTTAGACTACATTTCTCTTTCTGAATGCATTTTTTGTATAAAATCACCATGAATTTATACAAATAAATACTCAAACAGTAAAAATTAGAAGAAAAAAATAAAGAGATCCATAAAAACAGAACTGAAAATAAAGAGACCCAATAATAAACAAAAATGTGGTATATGAATCAATTCAGTGAAGAATGAGAATTATTCAACAAATGAAGCTGAGACATCTATCTGCAAAAATAGTAACATGAGGTTCTACCCCAAAACGTATTCTAATTGTAAAGTCAAATGTTAAAAAAAGAAAGGAAGAGGAGAGGAGAGGGAAAGAAAACCATAAAAGAACAAGAGGGAAACACAGAGAAATATTTATGTGATCCCAATGTATGGAAAGGACTTCCTAAGCAAAATACCAAAGACAGAAAAGATTGATTGACTGATAGATGCTGAAATAATCGCCTTCATAAAAATTAAGAAAATTCATACCTCAAAAAAGGTCATCAACAAAATTAAAAGCTAATGGTAAAGTGGAAAATGCAGTTCCAATACACATGAGAGACTGAGTTACTTGGGAAATGTATTTCCAATATACATGACAGATTATGAGTTACTATTTTTAATATATGCAGAATCCATATGAAGCTATCAGAAAAAGATAAATATATATTTTTTAAAAGAAAAAATATATATACATACAAATTTGATATGCAAAAATTGATTGCTTATACCACAGAACTTCTGGGAAAAGAGTTGATTAATAAAAGGGATCCTTGCACAAAATCATAAAAGAAGCTATGTGTATGTGAGTATATTGAAGAAATATAATATACACATAAAACCCTAACTCATGATGCAATCAAGATTTAAATGTCATTATGACAAATGCCCCAAATTTACATAAAACCTCAAAAATTAATGGAATCCAAGCTACTAGTAGGTAGTCAATAATTCTTCTAATAATAGATGCCCTCTTTACTCATTGTTTGCTAAGATTTGGATTGAGCAGTATGGCAGGATTGACATGAAAATTAATGATTTTATCTATACCTTGATTAACATTTTATAATTTTATGAGTTCAGCTCTGAACAGAAGTAGGGATGATTTTCCACTATGGGAATCAAATTTAAATGGCAACAGTAAAACCAAACAAAATGGAACAATTTCTCTTTGTTTCTGGCTGACTCAATAGTGATTTGTCAAATTATTTATTTTAAAAATGTTATCTAAAGATATGCAGTATTTCTGCAATGATCTGATAAAGACCCAGTACAGAGCAACCATTTTAAAAGAGCCTGACTTAGCTTTCAGAACCTGTCTTCTTTGCTTAGTCCCAAGTACGCTTTACATATTAACGATGTAAGGTCCATTTGTAACAAAGTCATTCACATGAATCTGGGTATGCTAGATTCTAAATTTTTAAAAATCTATGTTAGAAAGAAGATTACCTACTATAAATAAACACGCAAACACAAATACATAAATAAAACTTTAGAACACAGAATCTAATTAGGTACTAGAGTAAAAAGTAAATTTTATGTTAACTTTATACAGTTCACTCAAAAGAAAAATGTGAGTCTGAGTTTTATTTGTCCCACTGCTGTTTCCAGTTCAAATAGTATTTCTCCAAAGTTAATGACATCTTAGCAATAGGATATCCTTCCTCAGAACAATGGATCAAAACATGAGGACCATCCTTGGAAAATCGTCATAACTAGTCTTCATACTGTTTTTCTTAAAGGTTCACCTCCAAGCCAAACTAATCCTCCTCTGAGAGTAAAGCCAAATCACAATTTATGACTGTACATATTACATGCTCTCCTTGGGCATGCCTGCTTTTTATAGCTAATATAAGAAGTGCAATTTCCATGAGGGAAGAAAAAAACCTAAGAGAATGTAATATACGCAATAATAAATGGATTAGTATTTTTTTCAAATAGGCTGAATTTCTTTCCCAAAATAATGAGACAGTAATATATTCATATATGGTTTAGCAAAGCGCCTCAGGGCCTCATTTACTATCCATGAGGCAGATGCAGAAAAGTCTTGCATCTTGCTTTGCAGGAATGAACTCTCACCAAACTGGGTACACTGGATCACTTGGCAAAATACATTTCTGAATTCCACCCTATTAAAATAATAATTTTTAAAAAGGCAGGAGAGTTCAAACAAATAAATAAACTAGAACCAGGTTCATAACAATTTAAGTGAAAAGGTACTACTTATATCCTACATATATTAAGAATCAGATTTCCTGGAACAAAGACTTTCACCAGCCTAATAAAGATAACATTTTCTCTCATGATGAGATTAGCCACGGACCACACTGCTATTCAATGATCAAAGTATAATTCATTAAAATATTTTTTAAAAGAAAGAAAAGGACTTATCCATGGGATGGGAGAAAATATTTGCAAATTATACACCTGATAAGGATCTCATATTCGGAATACATAAAGAACTCCAAAAACTCACCAATAGGAAGGCAATTTTAAAATAGGCGAAAGATTTGAGTAGATATTTCTCAAAAGAAAATATACAAATGGCCAACAAGCACATGAAAAAAAATTTCAATACCATTAGTCATTAGGGTAATGCAAATCAAAACCCCAATAAGATACTACTTCACACACCCAATAGGATATTTATTATTTTTTTAAACATGAAAAATAACAAGTGTTGGTGACAATGTGGAGCAATAAGAACCTTTATAGATTACTAGTGAGGCTGTACAATGATGGAGCTGCTTGGGAAAACACTTTGGCAGCTCCTCAAAAAGTTAAATATAAAGTTACCACAGGACCCAGCAATTCCACTCCTAGGTAGTTACCCAAGCAAGATAAATATACACACTCACACAAAAACCTGTTCACAAATGTTCACAGCAGCATTATTCATAACAGCCAAAGTATGAACACAACCCAAATGTCCATCAACTGATGAAAGGAAAAATAAAATATGGTATAGTCATACAATAAAATATTATTTGGCAATAAAAAGGAAAGAAATGCTACAACATGGATTAACCTTGAAAACATTATGCTAAGCGTAAGAGGGCGGTCACAAAAGACCACATAATACATGATTCCACGTATATGAAACATATAGAAGAGGAAAATCCATAGACAGAAAGTAGATTAGTGGTTGCCAGGAACTAGGAGGAGGGAAAAAGTGACTGTTAAAGGGTATGAGGTTTCTTTTTGGGGTGATGAAAATATTCTGAAATTAGATAATGGTGATGGTTGTAACAATGCTATGAATACGCCAAAACCCACTGAACTGTACACTTTAAAAGAGTGAATTTTATGATATGTGAATGGTATCTCAATAAAACTATTATTTAAAAAAGAGAAAAGTGAATAAACTGAAAAGCATGATCTTCAATCAGGAGAGAAATATTTTCAGTGAATATCTTCTTAATAACACCACGACTATGTCTTCACAAAAATCATAAACCGAAGGTCTTCTTTGGGAATCTTAAGGTTGATACTAAAACTGGAAAAAAAGTTTGTAAAGCAACTTAATCCAAGGAAGTTTCAGGATAAAGGCACAGGTGCCTCAGGCTTCTAGGAAGCATTTCCCAAAATACACGACGTTTTTGAGAAGGGCTGAAATAAACTAAAACATGCCACAGATTTCTGCACATTTGTTTGTCCTTGTCCACGTTTCTATTCTAACCTACTAGATTTGAGTCACGAAGCCAAAAGCATGAGACCCAACCCCTTTATATACTAATGGCCCAGATTAAATAAATATTGAATGTCAGAATTAAAGAATATTAGAACGTTAGAATTACAGGTGCGGGGGCCTCGTACAATTATTTCACTCTCCTCTCAATCCATTCCAGTTAGGCTCACAGATTCCAGAAATCCAAGTTTCCGTATTCTTTTAAATTTTAAGAGAAAAGAT
Organism: Papio anubis; assembly: GCF_008728515.1. Classification (NCBI taxonomy): domain Eukaryota; kingdom Metazoa; phylum Chordata; class Mammalia; order Primates; family Cercopithecidae; genus Papio; species Papio anubis. The sequence goes on along the minus strand of NC_044988.1, from coordinate 81,927,975 downwards.
CAAATACCTCTTTTAGAAATATCTATTGCTTTTTAAAAAACTTATTAACTACCACACCAACTAAAATGAATAGCAATGTCAAGTTGGCTCAGTCAAATAAATAATAATGGAAAAGCATTAGGTCTATTGTCAAGATATGCCTTACTCAACATCATTTTGGCTTCAAACAACAACTAAACACCTTGCTACTGATAGAAAAACATATTTTTAAAACTTTCAAAAATAACTTTACTATATAAAAATTCAGCTGACAGGTATCACCCTTAAATCTAACGCTACAATATCAACAGAACAATCTTACAGCTGTCCTCTCAGCCCTAAGGTACGTCAACTGGTTATGGCCTTAATTCTTATGAATTTCCTTTATAGTATCACCTGGACATAACAGTCATTGTTTCTATCTTTCCATGACTAACAAAGGACTGAATTCTAGCAAACTGGAGTGAATGGTTTTAGAAGTGCTGACGGCGCAGAATTCTGGCGTGCGTGGATGAGGGACTCGCTGTCGCCTCATATGCCATACCTGGTATGCACTGTGCTGTGGCCTCAGTGGTTATGGCTGGAGCGACTGGGGGCTGCTGCTGACTGGAGCTCACTTCTGGCTCTGTGTTAACTGAGGGAGAAAGGGCTACCTCACAGGAGGAGACCTGGCTGGGCAGATGGGACAGAAACTCTTCAGAGGCAACTTGTTCATCCTGTCCAGGCAGCTGCAGGGCAGACAAGGGGATACTGATCTGTTTGTTAGGATGGGATGTGCTCACAGGCATTTGCATGGCCACCTGTTGGTTGGTGCCATGGGTACCAGGGGGGCCTCTGTTTGGTGAAGCCAGAGATACCCTAGCAGTCTTCTGGACAACTGGTCTGGAGATCACAGAGGGGGATGCAGACATACCGTGTGGGTCTAGCTCCGTGCTGATGGCAGATGTGACATGGGGAATCAGTTTAGCAGACCCTACACAGGAGGGACCAGCGTGAGTCTGAGGCTTGGGTTTTGCCATCTGTGTCAAGGACAGGGCTGGTCCATCCACTCCTCCTGTCAGTTCTGCATTTGCCACAATGTAATAATCTTCAGGGATTTCTTGTTTGATTTTCTTGATGATGACATCATTGCTGCATTCGTCAACCATCTGCGCCTGGGAGCTTGAATGGAGGGAAGATGGGACTACCCCAGGTCTTTTGCGAGCAACGCTTTGAGGCCTTTGGGTTTGGGGTTCAAAGTCACTATCCTCATCTGTAACAGAAGACTCACAAACCATGTCAAACAGGGTGTTCTCATCTTCATATTCTTCAACAGTTTCATCCAGTTCAGAGGGCTCACTACAATAGGAGAAGTCACAAGAGTCTCTGGTCCGGTTACAGTCTAGCTTTGCTTTCACTGGTCTCCCAGGGTACCTTTCAACAGGGCTAGTCTGTGTCTCAGAGGGTACCCCGATTATACTGGGACTATCAGAGTTAAAACTTCTGTTATCCTGGAAACAGACCCTCTCTTGGGACCCAGCTCTGCAAGTAGCTGTTAGCGGCCAGTGATAAGCATGGCCAGCACTACAGCCCCACATTGCTGTCAAGTTCCCATGGGAACCTTCAGAAAGCAAGTGTTTCAGGTTTGGAATGAGGCTGCAAATAGTCCCATGGCTGTGGGCCCAGCTGACCAATTTGGACAGATTCTCAGATGAGGTATGAAGACAATCCTCCATGTTACAGGATCAGCAGTGTCACTCCTAAAGGGAAATAATCAAAAGAAGAAGCCATTATTACCCAAGGTATTCCTATAGCTCGATTACTTCAGTCTGTTCCAAATATGATCATTTGGCATAAAAAAGAAATGCACTTGAAAACTGAATTTAGTTAATGTCGCTGTAGATGAGCAGGGACTGGAAGAGAATACCAGGAAAAGTAAAAACAGCTGATGACTTATGGTTGTGGGATTTGGAGAAAAATTTTGTTAGTTTTCTTTATTGTTGTAATAATTCCTGCCTAAGCGGGGGGAAAAAGGAGAGAAAGAAAAAGAAACAAGTAATAAAGAGATGAGCTTTTCCATGGTACATTTTACTTCCAGAGTCACCGACAGAGAGGTTCAGATGGTCCCTCAATAATAAAATTGTGTCTATTACTTGCATTAACCAAGAGGATGCAGCTCCAATGACACCCTTTGACGTCAGAAACTTAGCTACTAGAGGCAGAGCCAACAAAGGAGGTTTGGATCCATCTTAGGATGGAGGTCAGAGAAAGGACGCCAGTTCTCTGCTGGGCACCAGACGACAATGCAACTAGGAGTCCAAGGAGAGGATCAGGAGCTCGATTTGAGAAATGGGAAAGAAAAGTATTCAGCAGAGAAGGGAGAACAGACCGGGAGAAGACCTGCTGGAGGGGCAGGCTGTAGACCGAAGAAGCAAGGATGGGGAAGCGGGAGGCCCTGCTCTAACCACTCTTAGGATCAGGCTTCCTGTCTCCTGGCTGTCTGCAATTCCTGAAATATTGCCTTTCATCCCACCATTAGAGGTTACAAAGTATGTCTGGTGTTTTCCACCATCTGAGGGTCCCATAAAGCCAAGCATAACCAACCATCAAATAGAAGCAAATCATTCCATATTAGGCAGGAGACAAAAAGAAGCCCTTGTTAGGAATCCCTGAAGAGTGAGGACAACATGATGGGTAGGAAAGTGAAAGGTGACATGTGGAGTCTGCAAGGGGCTAGAAAGGTTAGTAAGGCTCTGCCAAGAGGTAGGTCCTGGGAGCACTGGGCAGGGAGGCACAGGAATCTTTATGTGTGATTTTATTGGCCCTGGCTATCTGCAGCTGTGGGTGACAAGAGGTGACTCGCTGGTGCTCTGCACTCAGGCACCACGGTCTAACCACAATGTCAGGTGGTTACACCAAAGTGGACAGACACCTGAGCCATTCCGACCTGACTCCATGGCACCCTGTCAGGGAGGTTAGGTAGGTTCAAATCCTTTAACATACTATTAAGGTCTCTGTTGATGTGGCCATGGCCACCTCTCAAGCCTCATTTCCTATGACCATGTCCTCTTCCCATACTTCCTGTGGTCCCCTCTTCTCTAAACTCCCTACTGGTGAGAAACTCATTCTTCTGCTTGATACGCTGCCCTTCTCTTTCCTCACCTGGCCAGCCCCTTCAAAACTTAACCTGGGGCTACCTCCTACTGGCATCTTTCCAGACCCCCTTTCTGCATCAGAGATTTATTTAGCTTCCCTTCACCCATGCCTGTATCATCTCAAGGGATTTGCCTTTGCTGTACTATTATCATTGATTTGCTTGTCTGTCTCTCAGACCTAATAATTTCCTGAAGGCAGAAACTATGACTTAATTATTCACTCAGTGAGGACCTACTTGGGGATATGGAAATTCATAAGGTTCTTGGGACATTATAACCTATTGTCTAGTATGCAGTGGTTGTCGAATAAACGAATGAAGAATGAATGAATGTTTACATACTGCCAGCACCATCAACACTTACAAAGTGAACGTATAAGACTCTCAAGTAAGACACATAAATTTTCCTCGGATCACTTTTATTGTAATCATTCAAGGGATTAGACGATTTTCTCCCAGATAGTGTAACCAAAACCCAGCCACCTTGTATATGCAGAAGAGTGACAGATGAGCACCCAGAGTTCATGAAGCAGCCAAGTAAATGGAAAGAACAGTGACTGGCATGGGAGTCAGGAACGTGAAATCCCAAGCCTGGAACTGCTCCCTGTGGTCTCAGACAAGGCTAAAATCTCTAAGCCTAAAATGCCATGACTACATGATCTTACGTTTCCTTCATACTCTAGAAATTTAGACTTATTTATGTGTCTTTCATATAACTTTGGTTAAAGTAGAAATGTAAAAAAGAAAAGGACATAGACTGGTTTGTTCTGAACTTTTTTCTTTTTTTTTTTTTTGCAGGGACAGGGGTGTCCCTAGGTAGCCCAAGCTGGTCTTGAACTGGGCTCAAGCAATTCTCCTGTCTCAGCCTCCCAAAGCTCAGGGATTACAGGCATGAGTTACTGCACCCCAGTCTGTTTTGAACTTAACATAGCTATTAATATTTAATTGGTGTGGCAGAGACTGCTAATTTGCCTACCCAGTGTCTGTTCTCGCTTAGTCCTCACAGAGAGTCCAAATTTGTTGAGGCAGTAGTGTGCTCACTTAAGTATTTTTCCCAGCTTCCCCTGGAGCAACGATGGCTCCATGACAGAGTCATGGTCAAGGACACGTAAATGGAAGGGATTTGGATCATAATCCTGAAAGACAAAATTCTGAATGCCATAGTTCCAAATGTTGAAATCCCGAAAGATCAAAATCCCTAAAGTCTAACATCCCCAAAATCACAATCATATGATAGCTACATCATGTTAGGTGGAACGATTACCTTGTTATTGTCTTTATTTGGAAATTAAGTATGGTTTAAGGAAATGCATATGAGTGATAAACTGACATGGGGTGAACTTGTGGACTTAAATTTAGGTGTCAATTTGAGTGGATTAAGGAAGACTTAGAGACCTAGTAAAGCATTATTTGGGTGTGTGTCTGTAAGGGTGTTTCCAGGAGAGATTAGTGTGTGAGTCTGAGTGGATTATGTGAAGATCTCGCCTGAATGTTGGCGGGCACCATCTAATCAGCTGGGGCCCCAGAGAGAACAAATACAGAAGGTGAATTGTTCTCTCTCTCAGAGCTAGCACAGGCTTCTCTTTCGCTGCCTTGGACATCAGAACTAGAGGCCTCCAGCCTTTGGACTCTGGGACTTATGCCAGCAGTTCCCAGGTCCCGGCCTTTCAGCCTCAGGCTGAGAGTCACATCATCAGCTTCCCTGGTTCTGAGGCCTTTGGATTTGGACTGAACCACTATACCAGCATCCCAGGGTCTCCAGCTAGCAGACAGCCTGTTGTAAGACTTTTCAGCTACATAATCACATGAGCCAGTTCCCCTAATAAATCCCCTCTCATGTATATATGCATATTCTATTAGTTCTGTCTCTCTGGAGAATCTTGACTAATACAGATTTGGTACTGGCAAAGCCAAGTATCATTCCTTCTTAGTGAATTCCTTACAACACAACAGAAGAGACTACGAAATGTTCCCTTGCAAAAGGGCTGTGATAAGTTAAATATACAAGGTTACTAAATGGTGAAAGATAAAAGTTTAAATGCTAATTATTATTGGTGCTGCATAAGCAGAAAATTGCTTAACTGCAGCAGCCAAGCAATAAGCACTTTCAGATGGATAGTATATACTTACAAAATTTGTAGACCACAACCACTCTCGAAATACAAGTGCAGCAAGTGTTTCAAAGATCACAGAAGTGAAAACACAGGCCAAAAGTACAAGAAATCTCCTGGCCAAATTATTCAATAGTGTAAGACTTCTGCCCCTTCACGTATAGCACCATGCTTCCATTCAAAAAACACCCTTCAGCAGAGAATAAAAAGAATTCAACAAGCTCAGTGACCTTCTGAACCAAAGATACTTGTTGATACTGAGGTTCCTCAGTGTTAAACAAACAAAAAACTTTAAACGGTGAACTATTCTTGACTAGTGATTTGACTGTCAAAGAATACAGGTTTCTTATATTTACCACTATATCTAACATACAAGAACTAGTACATGCTTCACTTTAGCTAAGAAATTGCACTTTCAAAATTGTTCCCACTGTTTATCAGCTATATACAATTCATGTCCCTGTTAGATCTGAAAATTCTAGAACTTATCCACTCAATTATGTATTAATGACAAGAAAAAGTAAAGCACTTAATAAATGCTTATTTGGGCCAGGTGCAGTGGTTCACGCCTGCAATCCCAGCACTTTGAGGGGCCGAAGTGGGCGGATCACTTGAGGTCAGGAATTTGAGACCAGTCCGGCCAACAGCCAACGTGGTGAAACCTCGTTTCTACTAAAAATACAAAACAAAATTAGCCAGGCATGGAGGCACACGACTGTGATCCCAGCTACTTGGGAGGCGGAGGTTGCAGTGAGCCAAGATCATGCCACTGTACACCAGCCTGGGCGACTAGAGCGAAACTTGTCTCAAAAAAAAAAAAAAAAGAATTCTAAAAGTGAATTTCAAAGTGTTACCAATAGTTTGTGTTTCCCATTCAGCCTAATGCATTTGGCAGGAAATTCAGATGAGTGGATTGGCTACAATGATATGGCAACGATACAAACTTCAGTTAAAAGCTTCGTTTGCCTGCACTGGCATTCCTTTCAGCAGATGACATTCCAGAAGCTTTTAATGAATTAAAGCCATATTGCCTGAAGAAGCCAGCAAAGTACTGACTAGTTCAAAAATAATTATGTGCACAATAGGATAAGAAGACACTTAATGCAATGGTGTTGCTGTTCCATCACCAGTATTGCTTCCGCCAAATTTGTGGTCTGTGTATGGAGTACATGTAGAATGGATTTCCATCTACCCACAAAACAGAAGCATGGCACAGAAAACGGGGAAATTTAATAGGCAATGCTCATGTTGTTGTATATGGAATCATACAAGAATTTCAAAAAGAACAGTACCACATGTAGAAGGAACATGAACGTATTCTCCAATGACAGCCATGTCCTAAAAGAAAAAAAGCAGCTATTTGTCAAGATGCAAGACTTCAAAATATAATGATCATGAAAGTCGGCCAGTTCTTACAGACTACCTCCATGCAACTGCCATAATATATCCCTGTAACACACATTTTCATATGTCAATTTTTTTTTTTTTTTTAGTTTTCCTACTCTTAAATCCGCAGCCCTATTTTTTTTTCTTTTTTTTGAGACAGGGTCTTGCTCTGCTGCCCAGGCTGGAGTGCAGTGGTGAGATCACAGCTCACTGTAACCTCTGCCCCCCAGGCTCCAGTAACCCTCCCACCTCAGCCTCCCTAGTAGGTGGGACCACAGGTGCGCACCACCATGCCTGGCTAATTTTTGTATTAAATTTTTTGTTTGTAGAGATGGGGTTTTGCCATGTTGCCCAGGCTGGTCTTGAACTCCTGAGTTCAAGCGATCTACCTCAGCCTCCCAAAGTGCTGGGATTTCAGGCTTGAGCCACCATGCTGGGTCAAGCACTATTTCTCTTACAATGTGCTATGCTATGTATTTCATCTTATCATTTCCAAAACTGGAGGTAGAAGCATTGGGAAGACTCACAGAGTTCTAATTTATCTTATGTACTTTTTGCAAATTTGACTCCAAAAAGGAACATTACCACAATGTTGACTTTGTGTATAAGCATCGTGCGTGTACATAAAAGCACTGAAATGTCCTTAATAAATGAAGAGATGTCCTTTCATACATCTGCATTTGTGAAAAATAAAATTTCTCAAGATCTTAGCTCTTTAGGTAACTGCATAGCAGTGGTGACCCATCACAGTTTTGATGGATCTCATCAAAAGACTTAGGTTGTCCGTCACAGTATTTCAGACGACCTCAGTTGTAAAAGCTATTCCTTCATGAACACGGTTAATCTGCTCATAACTGTTAGACCCATGCAACTGTCATTAGTATACCTGCGTGTTTCTGTTTATAAAAATTTGTATGCTAATATTGTCTATTTTATTTTATAAAGTGACCTATGAAGTGTTCTGCCATGTTTTTATGTTTCTCAAATAAGTCCCTTTTAAAAAATGTAAAATAAGTATCTTTTACATTTTTTCCAGAACTGCATTTTCGGGATTTTGATCTTTCAGGATTAATTTTCAGGATTTTAGACTTTAGGGATTTTTATTCAGGATTATGGTGCTCATAGTTGTTTCTTTCCGGATTATGATCAGCTCCTATATGGAAGTCACTGGGTGGGGTTTTGGGAAAGCCCTTGAAACACAGATTTGTCTGGTTTTTACCTTTTCCCCTTAGTTCTTTCCCTTTCTTTCCAAGTGGAAAAAGATAGGATGACTGGAGCTACGGAGGCCTCCTGGGAACATAAAGAAGAACTTAAGAATGGCAGAGAACATCAAGAAGGAGCTTCATTCTCTGGTGACACCATTGAGCCACAACATCAGCTCTGAACTGCCTGCTTCAGGGATCCTTATTATTCATAAGGGAAAAGATGTACTCCTGATCTTGTTTAAGCCACTGTTGTTCGAGTTTTCCCTTGTTTTTGTTTGTTTTGTTTAACCCTGTCTTATGGAGCTGGGGAATTGTTTGTTACATATAGCTGAACTCAATTACTAATTAATACATGCAAAATAATACATTCCTCCCTGATTTTTGATACCTTAGAGTATAATCCTTCATTTACTCTGCACCATACTCTGGTACAATTGTTACTCAGATTAGACTCCAAAAATAAATTCTTGGAAGGTCCTTAATTCTATGTCATAATATTTTTACCACTTTTCATTTTTATTGTAATAAAAAATAATTAATACGAGCATATTATTAATCATCTAAATAATCATATAGCCATGTACTGCCATGTAATTTCAACACCCCTTTGCCTCACATTAGGGCCCACCTTAAGTGACATCACTCAACTTCCAATTTGTTAGAAAACCTGTTCATGCTGTATTCATCTTAGCACATATAAATAACACATTTCTCTTTTGCACTAATAATTTTAAAACAAAAGGCATCCTGATTTGACATCATAAAAATAACATAATGTGACGGTGGAGTAATATACTACTTTTAAGTGTCGTAGGGCAATGAGAAAAGAAAAGGAGTTGAAATAAATACTACATGTTCATAGAAAATCATATACATTACAGCACAATATTTTTTTGAGGCAGGGTCTCACTCTGCTGCCCAGGCTGAAATGCAGTTCACTGTGTTCTTGAACACCCAGGCTCAAGCAATTATCCTGCCTTAGCCTCCTGAGTAGCTGGGACTACAGGCATGCAATTTATGGCACAATATTTGAATGAAGATGTTGGAACAGTCTAAAAATGTAAAAATGTGGCAGAATCAAGGCACCAAATTGTAAAGGCACGTAGAACTCTTAAAGAATCTATTAACCAGGTAGAAGCTAATATACAATAGTACCTTTGCTGAAGGCCCCCATAGCTATAATAGTAAAATGCTAAAGTGAAAATAAAAGACAAAGTGGATAAAATTATAAATTTTATTAAAGATTACACATTTAATTTTATTAATATTCACTAACCTTTAAGAATCAAAAGGTAGGCCGGGAGTGTGGCTCACGCCTGTAATCCCAGCACTTTGGGAGGCTGAGACAGGCAGATCATGAGGTCAGGAGATTGAGACTATCCTGGCTAACACGGTGAAACCTGCCCCTACTAAATATACAAAAAATTAGCTGGATGTGGTGGCGGGCACCTGTAGTCCTAGCTACTTGGGAGGCTGAGGCACGAGAACCACGTGAACCCGGGAGGCAGAGCTTGCAGTGAGCCAAGATCAGCCATCACTGCACTCCAGCGCCTGGGCCACAGAGCTGGTGACTCCCTGGTCAAAAAAAAAAAAAAAAGGATCAAAAGATAGTAAACATTAACTTGCTTTTATTACATTCTTAAATCCGATGCCAATCTCATGGAGAGGCTCTTAAACTTTGAGTACCATAAAATGAAAATATTTTTCCAGAATTACTACTAATATATTTCAACCTGGCAACCATGTTGACTAGTAGTTTTGAGAGCATAATTAGCTGACACATTAAGGCAATTAAATATACTGAGTCAAAAGAAGAGTTATCACTATACTTCAATATATTGTAAGTTTCATACAAATTGAAACCAATAAGACAACCAAAGTATTTTCAAAATTCTGAGAATAAAGTTTTTAAAATCTACTGATTCCCATCAGCAGTCAATGATAACCTCTATGCTGAAAAACAATGCTGCTTCTACATTTTCAAGAATTAAAAAATGACTTCAGGTGGCATTTTCCCATATCTGACATGGGCAATGATTGGATAAGACACTTACAGAGTTATCAAGTGACACCTGATTAAAAACTGAAATTCAGGCCAGGTGCAGTGGCTCATGCCTGTAATCAATCCCAGCACTTTGGGAGGCCAAGGCAGAGGATCATTTGAGCCCAGGGGTTTGAGACCAGCCTAGGCAAGATGGTAAGACCCTGTTTCTACAAAAACAAAAACCAAAAAACCCTGAAATTCACGGAGTTCTAGCTGGTGGAGTTTAGATTAAGTATAATATACCATGTTAGCAAAGCTATGAACTTAGGAAAGTAGACATTCTATGTATTAGCATGTATATTATGAAAGCCAAACTCAGAAGCACATTAAATATCAAATCAGACTTTCTACCATTAAACCCAAAATTAATCATTAGGTTTCAGAAGAACAATAACACAACAATACTTACAACTAAAGCTAATATTTTTTAGACAATTCTTATTTGCCAAGCACTGTTAGGGCCTGTCACACCAAGAATCCTAATTATTATCAATAATTCTAATTTGACTAAGTTAGTTAAATTATCCTCGTTTTACAAATAAATAAATCACTTGCACAAAGTAAATGGCAGAGCCAATATTTGAACTTAAGTCTTACTCTAGAATCCATGCTCTTATTTATAGTACATGGCCATTGGTATTGTAATAGTAGGAAGACACTGTCTCAAGTCTGGTTCCCTATAAATTAAGGTTGTTAATTTGATCTTATCTGGTTTGATAGACTTAAGTTGAATTTGTAAGTATATTTTGATTTATAGCTATATCAGAACTATAAATTTTAAGTTTACATGTATTTAAGTAGCATTATAATAAAAATTATTTAAGCCAGCACTAGTCACAAAGAAGGTCCATGAAAATACTTTTTCTTTCAAAAGTTTGAGAAAAATTTCTTTACAGAAAAAAAAGGTATGAAAGGATTATGTCACTTTTTCAAAAAATGACAAAACTAATTAGCAATGAAATAAGTGAGTCCCTAGTTAGCTTCTGCCTGACTTCAGTTACAATAATCTACCCAAAAATCCTTGTAATCTCTCTCTTTACAAGGTTTTGAACCTTTTAGAGTTTGTTGTTGCTGTGTTTTAATACCACCAGATGTCAACTGCTGATGCATGACAAAAATGACATAAAAAGAAACAGAAAACCTAAGTAACTACATACCTACGAAAGAAATTGACTGAAAACTAAAAACCTTCTCCAAAAAGAGGGCTCAGGTGGTTTCACTGGTAAATTCTATCAAACATTCAAGGAAGAAATAACACAAAAATTATGCAAATATTTTCAAAAATATGGGGGGAAGAGAAAGCACTTCCCTCAACTTGTTTGAGAATGCCAGCATAACTTTAATACCAAAACCTGACAAAGCCAATATAATAAAGATAATTATAGACCAATATTCCTCATGAGCATTGATGGTAAAAATCCTTTACAAAACGTGAGCAAATGTAATTCAACATAGTAGCAGTCTACAGGAAAAAAAACCACACAATCATTTCCATAGATGCAGAAAAAAGCATTTGACAAAATTCAGTACCTATTTATGATAAAACAAACTCTTAGCAAACTAATAATGGTAGGGAATTTCCTCAAACTGATAAAGAGCATCTATAAAAAATCTACAGCTAATATTTAATGTAAAAGACAATTACTTCCTTTTAAGATTAGGAATAAGGTAAGAATGCCCACTTGTATCACTCTTATCCAATATTGTACTAGAGGTACTAGCACTGAAATAACATAGTTGGGGAGGGAGGAGAAAAGGCAGAAAAATTGGAACAAAAGAAGTAAAATTGATCCTATAATATATGTAAATAACATGGCTGTTCATGCAGAAATCACCGAGAATTCACAAAGCAATTGCCAGAACTCATAATTGAATTTAGCAAAGTAACAGGACACAAGATTAATACTAAAAGCTCAATTATTTCCTACATACTAGCAGTAAAATATTTAAAAATTATATTTAGAGAAATTCTACTTATAGTAGTGCCAAAATATATGCCAAGGAATAATTCTTAGAAAAGATGCCCAAGACTTCTATACTAAAAACAACAAAACAATGCTGACAGAAATTAAACATGACCTAAATTAACAGAAAGATACACCATATTAAGGGACCGGAAGAATCAACATCATTAGGTTTGCAGTTGTTCCCAAATTTATCTATAGGTTTGATACAATTCCAATCATGAAGGTCTTGGAAGTCATGTTAAAGACTTTAGACTTTATTATAGAGATAAGAAAATATTACAGGCTCACACCTGTAATCCCAATACTTTGGGAGGCCAAGATGGAAGGATCACTTGACTCCAGGAGTTCAAGACCAGCCTGGGCAACATCATGAAACTTTGTCTCAATTTAAATTCTCTCTCTCTCTTTGAGAGAGAGAGAAAAAAAGTTAAGATGAAAGGGAATTAAATGTTTGAGCTTAAACTGTGATTTAAAACACATTCATAAAGGCTAGGTGGCTCATGCCTATAATCTCAGCACTTTGGAAGACCAAGGTGGGAGGACTGCTTGAGCCCAGGAGTTTGAGAACAGCCTAGATGACATAGTAAGACTCCATCTCCACAAAAAGAAAGAAAAAAAAAAAAAATCCTGATGTAACTTCTACCTCCCCTAAAACAAAAACAAAAAGAAGGAAAAGATATACAATCAATTTTGACAGATGTCAACAGTATGTTTCAGATTACCTATAAACCTTGTTTACAGAAGAATGAATACAGAAGGAAGTCAGACCATTCAAGTGCAAAGCAGAGAATCAGCAACATTCTCCACTGACCAACACAGATAAATTCTGGGTCTCTTCAAAGGGCCTCAGTGGCAGAAGTTCCAAATATTCTGAATAGGTGAGGATCACATTAGGCTTTCTAGAATCTCAACTGCCCTGCCCTCAACCCAAACTGATAGGCATAAAACTTAAGAAGTTCTCCCCCAGACTATTCTGGGTGTGTGTGAGATACCCCCTCATGTGAGCTGGGACAGTGCAGGGGTGAAGAGCCTGGACTCCACTGCCAGATGGCCTGGGTTTAAATCCTAGCTCTGGCCACTTGCTAGCTACGTGACCTTGGGCAAGTTATTTTACCTCTGTGTCCCTTAGTTTTCTTATCTGTAAAATGACAACAATACTGACTTCACAGTGTTATTATGAGAATTAAATGAATTTATATCTATAAAATGTGAAAAAAATAATCACTTTGTAATTGTTCACCTGAAATTAGCGGCTTTCCCCCAACTCTGGTGGTCTACCATGCAACTAGAGAATAATACACAATACAGCACAATATACTCATGAAGTGAGGCCCAGACAGTGAACATATACAATACAGCACAGTGTACTTAGGCACAAATGAAGTTCTCATTTAACATTCTGACTCCTTAGACTCAAGTCACTCCTAAATTTAAAGCAACATTATAAAACAAGGCTCATTTACCCAGACATCTCTGTCCCTGGGAGCCATGCAAATAGGCTCTTAGACCAACTATATGATCTATTCTGCAGCTCTCTGAACCATTGATCCGTCAATCCCAGAGTTTCTTTTTTTTTTTTTTTTTTGAGACACAGTCTCACTCTGTCACCCAGGCTGCAGTGCAATGGCACGATCTCAGCTCACTGCAACCTCCACCTCCCGGGTTCAAGCTATTCTCCTGACTCAGCCACTTGAGTAACTGGGGATACAGGTGCCCACCATGCCCGGCTAATTTTTGTATTTTTAGTAGAGACGGGGTTCTACTATGTTGGCCAGGCTGGTCTCAAACTCCTGCACTCAGGTGATCTGCCCGCCTCAGCCTCTCAGAGTGCTGTGATTATAGGCATGAGCCACTGCACCCAGTCCGAGTTTCTTTTAAGATAAATCATATGGGCTTTTCAGCAGAATTTCTATACAATAAATATTGTATGACAGTGGGCCACTAGGCACTGGGAACACTGCCATTAATAAGACAGTCATGAACTGTGCTCACATGGAACTCATGGTGGCAAGGCAGGAAGAAACAAAGAACTAACGATACAAGAAATAATTTTGCTGCAATTCAATTAAGAATTTTGCAAAGACAGGCCAGGCGTGGTGGCTCACACCTGTAATCCCAGCACTTTGGGAGGCCAAGGCGGGCGGATCACGAGGTCAGGAGATTGAAACCATCCTGGCTAACACAGAGAAATCCCATCTCTACTAAAAATACAAAAAATTAGCTGGGCGTGGTGGCGGATGCCTGTAGTCCCAGCTACTCGGGAGGCTGAGGCAGGAGAATGGTGTGAACCCAGGAGGCGGAGCTTGCAGTGAACCGAGATTGTGCCACTGCACTCCAGCCTGGGCAACAACAGCAAGACTCCGTCTCAAAAAAAAAAAAAAAAGAATTTTGCAAAGACAGTATCCTGAGTGCTAAATGAGCATAAAACCATAAAAACCTGTTCCATTTTCAGTGTAAGCTTCTCTGAGAAAGTGGTATTTAAGCTAAGAGCTGAAGAACTAGCAAGAATTCACAGATGAAGAAGGGAGGGGACAGACAGACCTTTAAAACCAGAGTTTATCCATGTGTTTTCTTCTCACAGTCTCACTAGATGAGGCTCTCCTCCACCCCTGTGGATCTGGTTATCAGACAATTAATATAGAAATTAGTATCTCAGTAAATGGCATTACCATCCCTTCAAACGCTGAAGCCCAAATCCTGCAAATCACCCTTGACTCCAACACATCCTTCGCATGTCTACGTAGAAGAACCTGCAGGGCTGGTTCAATTCCAGTCAGAATGAAAAGCACAACCAGAAGTCCTAAGAAAGATTCTGGAAGTCTTCCATGATACCTATCAAAAGTTATCCACCCTTAGCAACTACCTTGCAACATTCTAGCATCCCACATAGACTCAGGATAATAGATGCCATGATCAAAAGTAATTCTTACCCTAACCACTTCTACCATACTTCACCTACCCATCTCCTAACAAATGCTGCTCACCAGCTCTTTGACAAACTGATCCAGTTAAAGTTCTAACTTGAAATACATTTATGCAATGCAAGCTAGTTATACCGTTGCCAAGACAATCAATTTTTTTAAATAATCTGTAATATAATTCCTACAGTCGTGCAAAACAAACACCTTGATCTTAGTCAATAATTTGATACTGATACTATATCAAAAATGCAAGGCCAGGTGTGGTGGCTTATGCCTGTCATCTCAGCACTTTGGGAGGTCAATGCAGGAGGATCACTCGAGGCCAGGAGTTTGAGACCAGCCTGAGACCCTTTCTCCATAGAACATTTTAAAAATTAGCCAGAGGCAGTGGCACGAACCTGTAGTCCTAGCTACTCGAGAGGCTGAGGCAGGACGATTGCTTAAGCCTAGGTGTTTGAGGTTACAGTGCACTATGATCACACCACCGCAATCCACCCTGGATGTCAGAGCAAGACCCTATCTCTTCAAAAAACAAGAAAAGAAAAAGAAAAAGAAAAAAAGCAGCTTCAAAAATATCAGTGCAGGCCAGGCCAAGGCAGAAAGATCGCTTGAGGCCTAGAGTTCAAGACCAGCCTAGGCAACATAGTAAGACACTGTCTCAAAAAAAAAAAAAATCAGTGCAGCTATCTAATATACTTACAAATACCTCAGATTTCTTAAGAACTTCCCCAATTATTCATGTTTTTTAATTTCTATAATTTATACTAAGTAGGTTTTTTATTATACACTATCAGAAAAGGATTAAAATGAATTGCAATGGCATTCCACTCACTAAAATTGTTCCACATGTGATGACTGGCAATATTATTCGATCACATTTTAAAGTGGTTTTCCCATCTATGGGCGTGATTTGACATGATTCATACTTTACAGCCCACTCAAAGAAGTATAGTAAATAGAAAACCTGAAAATTCTGTCTCAGAGTGAGTGATGTTTAACATTTTTAATTGCCTTTAACATACCCTCATTCTCCTGATGGAATTTTCCAAGGCTTAACAGAGTAACAGTGTCTCATAACAAAGAATCTGTCCCAGATGCTTGAAAATACAGTCTCACCTTGGGAAATAAACCATAGGCAGGCTGATCCCAGATTTCAGAGAACAAAGTGAAATACATGTGCCTCCCCAGACTCCACTGGAACTGCCCTGGCCAAGGTCACCAATAACCTCTATATCAAGACATTCCATTGACACTCCTCAGTCCTCTTCTCTTGGCTCCTCAGCAGCAATAAGAGCTGTCCTCTGCCTCACTTGAAACCCTCTCTTCCCTTAGCTTCCATGATACTGCCCTTCCTTATTCTGCTATTCTTGGTTTCCTTTGCTAGAGCACAACACTCTATTTTGACCTTTAAAACCAGAGTTTATCCATGTGTTTTCTTCTCACAGTCTCACTAGATGAGGCTCTCCTCCACCCTTGTGGATCTGGTTATCAGACAATTAATATAGAAATTAATATCTCAGTAAATGGCATTACCATCCCTTCAAATGCTGAAGCCCAAATCCTGCAAATCACCCTTGACTCCAACACATCCTTCGCATGTCTACGTAGAAGAACCTGTAGGGCTGGTTCAATTCCAAGAACTCATCCCTGGCTGCTGGTTTTCAAAACTACTATGTTTTACAAAGCTTCTGGTTTGCATTGCTGCTACACTTTTGAAGGGTGTAGAAAAAGATGAAACCTGCAAGGCATGTACTTTCTTTATGTAGAGTGGGTGAACCTTAAATTAGCACTTTAAATGTGGTAATAAGTTAATATTATATAACACTTTGTACCCGAAGTGTTGTACCCAAAGTGTTATATAACATATAAATTAATTCTTGTATCTTTACTAGCTCTCAGGAAGGGAGGACAGGTCTTTCTTATTACTGTGAAATATTTGCTCATAGGAATGAGATCTGAAGCTACAGTGTATATCATTTTAATAGCCCTTCCATTCTGACTCTTATTTTTAGGTATGTGGATGGTGAGTGCTGAAAGTGGTATAATTGTTCCAGATGAGAGATGGTGAGTCAGTGACAGTGTTGGGAATGTGAGTAACCTATTTTTATTCATAAAACGAAATATTTTAGAAACTCTGAAATAGGCTTAACAGACATCAAGATGACTTGAATTTCAGGTCACTGGTAATAGGATTAAGCCTCCCGATTTAGGGCCATACCACTCATTCTACAAAATATTCAAAGAAGGAGAGAGGTCATTTTCCTGAGAAATGCAAAAGAATTTTAAAAACTGACATGGTTTTGGTTCAGTATTATGGTCCCTTTGCAAAAGCACAAAAATGTCCTTACCTCTTCCCATATAGTTCTAGAATGTATATTCTGACTCAATCTACTTATCTATTTTACAATTAATACTACACCATTTAAAATTACTGTAGCTGAATACGTTTTTATATTCAAGAAGGCAAACCCCTTCTCATTATTCTTATTTTTCAAAATTGTTTTCTAATTCCTCTTTTTTTTTGGAGACAGAGTCTCGCTCTGTCTCCAGGCTGGAGTGTAGTGGCGCGATGATCTCGGCTCACTGCAATTTCCACCTCCTGGGTTCAAGCGATTCCCCCGCCTCAGCCTCCTGAGTAGCTGGGACCACAGGCACGCACCACCATGCCCGACTAATTTTTTGTATTTTAGTAGAGATAGGATTTCACCATGTTGGCCAGGATAGTCTCGATCTCTTGACCTCGTGATCCACCCGCCTCAGCCTCCCAAAGTGCTGGGATTACAGGCGTGAGCCACTGCGCCCGGCCTCTGACTCCTAACTTTTATGCAAAGTGTCCAGTATGCCGTATCATAATAAATGTATTAGATATTTATTCCTATAACATTTTCTTATGCTATGTTAAAAATGTTTTCTGCATGTCTTAGTTGGAAAAGTTGTTGAATTTTATCAAGTTTTTGGTCAACTATAAATACAATATTTTTGTTTTTCATGTCGTAAGTTACATTTACGATTTCTCGGTGTTGACCTACCTCAGATTCCTACAGCTACTTCTCAGTTTCTGTCATTGGCGCATTGCCCTTTCTCTGACCCTTAAAACTAGGTTCATCAGCGGTCCTGGCATTACTTTTCTCATGGTACTGTCTCACGAGATAATGCTTTCATCCACCTCTGTGAATCTGGTTAGTTGACATATATACCCTAATGTTTCCCTAATTAATATCTCAGTAGCTGGCAGAGACATCTTCCTGGCTGCTGAGGCCTGAATCCTAGAATTAGATTTCTAAATATTTTTTAGGATTTGAGAGATCATTACACAAATACACTGCTTAGGGGCTGGACAGATGTGTGCCAGGGCCAGGCATCTTTGTGCTCTGTGATCCTTCTCTAAGCCCTGAATGCAGGCTATAGGAGGGTAGAAATTTTGTCTAGCACTGTGTCTTCAGCACCTCAAACAAAGCCTAACACACAGAAGGCATTCAAGAAACACTGAATGGGGCTGGGTGTGGTGGTTCCTGTAATCCCAACACTTTGGCAGGCCAACAAGGGAGGATTGCTTAAGCCTGGGTGTTCAAGGCTAGCCTAGGCAATAGAGTGAGATCCTGTCTCTACAAAAGACTGAAAAAATTAGCCTTGTGTGGTGGTGCGTGCCATTACTCCCAGCTACTTGGGAGGGTGAGGTGGGAAGATCACTTGAGCCTGGGAGGTTGAGGCTGCAGTGAGCTGTGGTTGCGCCACTCTGTCTCAAAAAAACAAACAAAAAACACAAAACACTGAAGGAATACTGAAGGAACAAATTCAATTGGATTCTCATGAATACTCTGATTTGAAAAATGTCTACCCACCTAATCTGTCCACCTGTCCACTCAACCTTCTACTTAAAGCATTGTGTCTCCCTGCCCCACTACCCCCTGGCCCAATCTGACAAGAACAGAGGGCACTCCTGCCCATTCAGGATTACATTAAGCATAGCAATGATTCAGAGAGGGAAGGGAGTCAACAATCCAACTGTAACACTCACTAGATTAAAATCTTTCAATTGTTTTCATTGCAATCATACATTTACTGAAAACTGACTCAGAAAGCCTGTATAATCTTTTGCCTAGTTCACTAAAGAAGAATAAGTGGGCTGAACTCAGTGGCTCACGCCTGTAATTCCAGCACTTTGGGCAGTTGAGGCAGGAAGATTGCTTGAGGACAGGAGTTGGAGGACAGCCTGGGCAACACAGTAAGACCCTATCTCTACAAAAAACATGTAAGTAATTTTTACAAAGAAGCCTAAGTGAACAGAGGGCTGTACTATATACAATTTACAACAAAACTGGAAAGCAAAGCCTGTGAATTAAGTAGGAGTTATGTGAATATGAAAGTGCATGTGTATTTGGTAGCAAAATTTTCAAAACTGAACCCCAGTCCCCTTTCAAAGAACTCAGCCAGTAGCTACCTGTGTGCAGGCAGCAGCCTTTGCCCTGGGTATGGAGGCGTGGTAGAGAGAAACTGACAGCTGGGTCAACCTTGCAGGTAACAGGGACAGAAATTGACAGGCAGCTGAGGTCTACTTAAGGGAGATACAAGATGTCATGCAGCATTTTAAACTTCACTTGGTGCTATGGTTTGAATGTATCCCCTCCAAAATTCATGTTGAAACTAATCCCCATTGTGGTTTTAAGAACTGAAGCCTCCTTTTTTTTTTTTTTTTGGAGACGGAGTTTCACTCTTATCCCCCAGGCTGGAGTGTGCAATGGTGCGATCTTGGCTCACTACAACCTCTGTCTCTCAGGTTTTCAAGTGATTCTCTTGCCTCAGCCTCCCAAGTAGCTGGGATTACAGAAATGTGTCACCATGCCCAGCTAATTTTTGTATCTTTAGTACAGACAGGGTTTCACCATGTTGGCCAGGCTGGTCTTGAACTCCTGACCTCAAGTGATCTGCCCGCCTCGGCCTCCCAAAGTGCTAGGATTACAGGCGCGAGCCACCATGCCAGGTCAAGAAGTGAAGGCTTTTGAAAAGAGATTATGTCATGAAGGTTCCACTCTTATGAAGAGATTAGTGCCTTACAAAAGAGCTGGAGGAAACTAGCTTAGGTCCTTCTGCTATTCGAGGGCACAGCAATTGTCCCCTTTCTGCCCCTTCTGCCATGTGAGCATACAGTGAGCATACAGTGAGAAGATGGGAAGATGCCATCCATGGAGTAGAAGACAATGAACCTGCTGGAACTTTGATCTTGGACTTTCCAGCCTCTAGAGGTGTGAGAAATAAATTTCTGTTCTTTATAAATTACCCAGTCTCCAACATTTTGTTACAGCAGCAGAAAGGAGTTGAGACACTTGTTTTCCAACAGGCATTTATCAAGGCAGGGGGCTGAACACCATGATCACCCACTCTGTGTGGTACAGTATCTCAGTCTTACTTGTTCCTCAACTCTCCCACTTGCCTGGCCTCTGCTCATAGGATCTCAGGAATGTCTATGGCAACTAAAACTATAAATGACACTCACTCTTAATGAGACACTCCTTCAAAACACTGCCTGCAGGTAAGCTCTAAGACAGATGCTCTGTGCCCAGGAGATGGAACAAGCAACCATGCCTACCACCTCCAAACCAGGCCTTGCTGCTCCAGTTTGGGGACAGTCTATGTTCCTTTTGGAAGAACTCACCCACTAATTTTTCTGGGAGGGATAAAGTTAGGGGAGAAGACTTTTCTTTGACTTGTGTTAGGTGCTCAGCACTAATTAGCTTTCTGTGTCGTCAGAATCTAGTTCAATCTTTTTCCCTTCTTGCAGTACTTTTGTTTTTAGTTCTTCTGAAATCCTCCTCTCTTGTTTTCCAGAGTCCTCACAGATTTTAACTCTTTTCTTAGTTGTCATTTCATTTGGTTTTAAGACCTTTGGGATCAGTTGACTAGGAGCCAATGCACACACTGTAACAGTGGCTCCAAATCAGGCTGTGCAGTGAAATCATCTAGGGTTCTTCCAAATCAGGCTGTGCAATGAAATTGCCCAGGGTTCTTTCAAATCAGGCTGTGCAGCGAAATCACCTAGGGTTCTTGTTAGAAAACACAGGACCTGTTTCTTAGCTAAACCAGAGAGATTCTGATTCACAGACCAAGAGGTTGGGTTTGGGAATCTATGTTTTTATCTAGTGTTTGCAGCCAATATAAGAATGCATTTGAGAACCATGGTTCTACATAATTTTTAATGATAGATATATTATAATTAACCAAGCCTTTACTTTTGGACATTTTGTTTAGCTCTAATTATTATTATTATTATTATTATTATTGAGATGTAGTCTCACTCATCACTCTGTTGTCCAGGCTGGAATGCAGTGGCGCGATCTCAGCTCACTGCAACCTCTGCCTCCCGGGTTCAAGCGATTCTCCTGCCTCAGTCTCATGAGTAGCTGGGATTATAGGCACACACCACCATGCCCAGCTAATTTTTGTATTTTTAGCAGAGATGTTGGTCAGGCTGGTCTCGAACTCCTGACCTTGTGATCCACCCACCTGGGCTTCCCAAAGTACCGGGATTACAGACGTGAGCTACCGCACCCAGCCTATTCTAATTATTAACTAATGTAAGTGCCTTAATCAACATTTTTTATATTCACCTTTTTTTACATACCTCTGTGTCATTTTGATAAATGCTCAGATATAGAATCAAAAGAAATTTCTGTAGTTCTTTTGGTCAAATTGCCTTTAAGCTAGGATCTGCTGCAGACTGATCCTACTTACAGTACATGATACCATCTATTTCCTACCTCTCTGCCTAGGTATGATAGCATTACTTTTTTCAATCTTTGCTAGTTTTAGAGGTGAAATTGTATCTTATTGCTGAACTACTTTGTAACTGTGAAAATATTTATTCATTCAATAAATATTTCTTGAACACTTATCAGGCCTTGTGAACAATATGCACAAAAAATAAACGTGTTTCTTACTTTCACTTATGTAGAAAGTATCTGATTAATCCAATAATGAAACAAATAAACCTAGTTACTGGTACTTATTATCAACACAGTGATAAGCGATGTCATTAGATCTTATAAAGCAGAGATTTGACCTATTTAGAAACGTCTGCAAAGGTTCCCCTGAGAAATTAAGTTAACAATAAAGATAACAGTACACAGTGATGTAGCACTTACTATGTTGTTCCAAGCTCTATTCCAAGCACATGAGAAATAGTTTTTTTTTTTTTTTTTTTTTTTTTTTTGAGGGAGTCTTGCTCTGTCACCCAGGAGGCTGGAATGCAGTGGCGCGATCTCAGCTCACTGCAAGCTCCGCCTCCCAGGTACATGCCATTCTCCTGCCTCAGCTTCCCGAGTAGCTGGGACTACAGGTGCCCGCCACCACGCCCGGCTAATTTTTTGTATTTTTACTAGAGATGGGGTTTCACCGTGCTAGCCAGGATGGTCTCAATCTCCTGACCTCGTGATCCGCCCACCTCGGCCTCCCAAAGTGCTGGAATTACAGGCATGAGCCACCGCACATGGCCAGCACATCAGAAATATTAACACATTGACCTTTACAAGGCAGTACTATTATTACATCCCTTTTACAGATAAGAAAACTGAGTTGGAAAGTTTAAGAAACGTGTCCAATGTCACAAAGCTAGTAAACAAGGGAACCAGGGCCAGGTGTGGTGGCTCACACCTGAAATCCCAGCACTCTGAAGCAGGAGGATGGCTTGAGTCCAGGAGTTTGATCGAGACCAGCCTGGGCAACACAGCAAAACCCCATCTCTACAAAACATATAAAAATTACCTGGATGGGGTGGCATGTGCCTATAGTCCCAGCTACTTGGGAGGCTGAAGGCAGGAGGAACACTTGAGTCTGGGAAGTCAAGGCCACAGTGAGCCATGATCATACCACTGCTCTCTGGCCTGAGCGATAAGAGTGAGACCCTGTCTAAAAGTAAGAAAAGAAGGGGAGGAGAGGGGAGAGGGAAGAGGGGAGAGGGAGATGGGAGGGGGAGAGGGAGATGGGACAGGGGAGAGGGAGGCGGGAGGCAGGAGGGGGGGGGGGGGGAGGGGAAGGGGAAAAGCAGAGGGGGGAGGGGAGGAGAGGGGAGGGGAAGGGGTGAGAGGGGAGGGGAAGGGGTGAGAGGGGAGGGGAAGGGGAAAGGCGGAGGGGGGAGGGGAGGGGGAAAGGGGGAGGGGAGGGCAGGGGATGGGGGAAGGAATCAGGATTCAAACCAAAGTGATCTAACCCAGAGTCAGTACTACTAACCACTGTCATCTCTCAAGTGACGTTCCTGAACCCTGTGCGCACACCAGGCTCAGTGTTCCCCACTCTTCCCCATCAGAAAGGGGTGATGTGCTGCACTACTCCAAAGAAGTGGCACACAGCTCCAGGCCAACTTGAATGGCACACAGCTCCATGCCAACTTGAATTGTACACAGCTGTATGCCAACTTGGAGCTAAGAGTTGTTGAAGATGATCACGAATGGATATCTCCTCCCTCTCACTTCCCAAGCTGTAGCCAATGTTCCACCCTACACATGCAACCCCGGAATATCTGACTAAGGCGCTGGAGAGGGAAGGAGGAGGGTTTTCCTTGTTTTTAAGTTAGTAATCCCAAATTCACCTATGTTGATGATTTCCTGCTAATCATTCTGTGTTATAACATATTTGAACATTAATCATCACTGTTTCATGAGGATGTGAGGAAAAAATATCCACCATTTTCGGTTTTTAAACCTCTCAAGTGAAGAGTGACTGCCTCTTATAATGACCCTCCCTGGCACAGGCCTGGTTCCCACAGGCTGGCAGTCTTATTTTTCTATTTATAGTTAACACATTAGGCCTGTGAACACTGAGAGTGGATTACTATGAACATAGTGTAAGCTGACTGAACATTAGAAATAAGAACGGTAAAGGTTTAAAACCAAAGATTCTTAATCCTCTGTCAGTCTACCCAACTTTTTGAGAGTTTAAATTATGACAACTTAAAGAAGATGTTCCAGAGATTTCTGTGAGGAACATTTACTTACTGTGGGCCCTAGACATGTAAGTGAACTAAATTCTCTAACAGATTGTTAAGCAAACACTCAATACTCTCACGAATAAAAGTACAGGGATCCTCATGGTCCAGATGCTCATTAACCATGATCCTATAATCATGAGGCAAAAGTTGTCACACACAAAAATATTCACCAATGAGCTGACCAGTCCCCACTCAAACTACCCACCTAGTATCTACTTCTGGGAACCTGTTTAAGTCACTCTGATTTTTAGATGCTGCAAACATGAGACTATAAAAGTAGAATGAACATAAACTGAAACTATAAACCACCAAAGATGCAGGATTTGAACAAGTCACTTAACAATGCTAGAGAACTGCTTTAATCACATGCAAAGCCATTTTAACAAAGGAATGTCTGGCAGAGTTAGACCAGATACAATTAGACCAGAGAGCAACTGCGGAGAATTCTCAAGGATGATACAATAGGTACTTCAAAAGAGAATGAATTAACTCTCTAAGAACTAAGAGAGGCGCCTGGGAAAACTAGAGAAGCCAAGGGACATTTCTGCAAAAACATCCCTCTCTTCTTGACTTGGTAAAGGATACTGTAGTACGTTCTTATATAATTTTGTCAGAAAAACTATGTCCCTAAAATGAGTACTGAAGTCACTTCTTTTACATTTTAAGGATTAGCACAGTTTCAATTATGTAAATTTTGTTGAATATAAGATTTTAAAAAAATACTTTTTACCATCTTCAGTTTATTTTTTCAAATTAAAGCCTGTGCTATATCAACATTAAATAGGAATAAAATTCTGATACTGGCTAACAACATGGATGAAACTTAAAAGACATGCTAAGTGCAAGAGGCTAGTTCAAAAGACAAATGCCGTATGATTCCATTTACATATGAGGTGCCTGGGGCAGCCTAATTCAGAGAGACAGGAAGTACAACAGTGGTTACCTGGAGCTGGTGGATCAGGGAATGGGGAGTTATTTTTTAATAACACATCAAATTTTCAGTTTGGGGATGATGAAAAAGTTCTGGAGATGGATGACAGTGATAGTTACATAACATGTGAACGTATTTAATGCTACTGAACTGTAGAGTTAAAATCATTAACATCTAACTTTCATATTATATATATTTTACACAATTTTTAAAAATTCATAGTAAAGCAGGGAAAAAAAAAAAACTGTAACCTCCCTAACTTAAAAAAAAAAAAAAAAAAGCTATGCAGTAAAATGTTAATTCAGCAGACCAGGGTTGCTCAAACCCCATTCATTCAAAGAAAGGAGGACTGGCCCATGACAGGCTCCCGAGAGAGAACCTCTGAGTTTGTGGAATATACTCTTATAAGAGTATTTTGCGGCCGGGCGCGGTGGCTCAAGCCTGTAATCCCAGCACTTTGGGAGGCCGAGATGGGCGGATCACGAGGTCAGGAGATCGAGACCATCCTGGCTAACACAGTGAAACCCCATCTCTACTAAAAAAATACAAAAAACTAGCCGGGCGGCGTGGTGGGCGCCTGTAGTCCCAGCTACTCGGGAGGCTGAGGCAGGAGAATGGCGTAAACCCGGGAGGCGGAGCTTGCAGTGAGCTGAGATCCGGCCACTGCACTCCAGCCTGGGCGACAGAGCCAGACTCCGTCTCAAAAAAAAAAAAAAAAAGAGTATTTTGCCAGTAGCCTTGAGCCACACTGCACCTGTCTGACCTCTGAGGGGCTGGAGACTGAATAACTAAGGTCAGTCGCACAGGTTCACACAGGTGATACAAGTTTACATGACTGACAAATAAAAATCCTGGACACCAGGGTTGAGTGAGCTTCCCTGGTTGGTAATACTTCACATGTTTTGTCACGCATTGTCGTTGGAAGACATTCCTCATGTGACTCAACTGGGAGGCCTACCTGGAATCTGACGCCTGATTCTCCAGGACTTCATCCACCTGCCTTTTCCCTATGCTGATTTTAATCTGTATTCTTTCGCTGTAGTAACAATAACTGTGAGCATAACAGCTTTCTGAGTTCTGTGAGCCCTTTTAGCCAATCACTGAGCTTGAGGTGGTCTTGGGGACCCCAACACAAAGCCCCAATTAAGTTTCCTCACTCTCTATAAAATTTGTATCCCTACTTCAAGTGGGTTCGCTTTAAATGCCCCTTCAGTAACAGAATGTGTAGGGGACACATTCAAACCGTAGCAGTTATCTTCCCTTACATATATTAATCAGTGATCCTCACTAGATGGGTAACCCAAAGTTCAGACTTGCTAGAATAGTTATTCTCAGCCATGGTGCTTTACCATTGGTTTCTGCAGATACACTCAGAATGGTTACTAGTTAACTTGTCAACAGATTTACCTCAAACTCTCCATCAAAGGCTCCAGACAGCCAAAGAGAAGGCATCCCAAATTATCAACATGGCTCTGAGGCCTCTAAATCTGAACACTGCCAGGCTTACCTCTCAAGCCTAATTCCTTCCCATTCAAACATAGAGCTCCAGCCACATCAAACTCAGTCCAGTTAGCCAAATCATGGTATCTCAACTCTAGTAGATCTTGGCAAATGCTGCCATTCTTTGGCTGGGAAAACACCTTCCTACTCAAATTTTACAACTCGATTTACAGCAGGATTTCTCAACCTCAGCACTATCAACTTTGTGAGCTGGATAATTATTTGTTGTGTGAGACTACCTTGTGCACTGTAATACGTTCTGCAGCATCCCTACCCACTAGATGCCAGCAGCATACACCCACCTCCAAGTCGTGACAACCAAAAATGTTTCCAGACGTTATCAAATGCTTCCTCCCTTTTCATCCCCATTTGAGAACCACTGACTTAGACTCATTTCTGCAGCTCTTCCCTTCGCCCCACCCAAGACTTGGTCCATTGCTTCCCTGGAGCCCTATGTTACCCTACTTAAATGTCTACCTCTACCAGAGTATTAGCTCCTTCAGCAGAAGGCTTACGGTTTTATTACTCATTACGCTTTCAGCTCCTAGCCCGGTTTCCAGCACATACTGAGGCCTCAATAAATACCTGTGGACTAACTACTAAATGAATAGAACAAAGCAGTGTTGAAAATCCATAAAGTAAACAATGAGTGAAGGCAAGAAAGTGGGAAGTTAAGGATATACAGAGAACAGCAAACACTTCCATTTCCTTGAGACTAGAATAGGCTAAGGGAAGTAGCAAGATACAAGTTATGAAAAATAGTTTATAATAGCATGGAGAGTTATAAAGCCCAAGCAAAATAATCTGAACTTTACTGAGAAAGAGAAATGATATGGAAACATGTTTGTTACAGTCCTTTCCACAGTGCTATTACTGAGTTTATATATTTGTCAAGCAATATAAAGGTGCATATGTAGTTACCTTTTTTTTTTTGAGGCGGAGTCTCGCTCTGTCTCCCAGGCTGGAGTGCAATGGCACGATCTCGGCTCACTGTAAGCTCCGCCTCTCAGGGTCACACCATTCTCCTGCCTCAGGCTCAGAGTAGCTGGGACTACAGGCGCCCGCCACCACACCCAGCTAATTTTTTTTGTATTTTAGTAGAGACGGGGTTTCACCGTGTTAGCCAGGATGGTCTCGATCTCCTGACCTCGTGATCCGCCCATCTCAACCTCCCAAAGTGCTGGGATTACAGGCGTGAGCCACCGCGCCTGGCCTGTAGTTACCATCTTGAATGAAATCTTTTTCTTGACATGTCAGAAAACTAAATACGATATAATCTGGCCATCCAGATACTTGCTATTATATTTATATTAGCTTGCTAGAGCTGCTATAACAAAATACCACAGACAGGATTCCTTAAGCAACAGGAAGTTATTTTTTCACAGCTCTGAATGCTAAAGGTCCGAGACCAAGCTGTCAGCAGGACTGGGTTATCCCAAGGCCTCTCTCCTTGGTTCTTGGATGACCGTTTTCTTCTGGGGTCTTCACATGGTCTTCCCTCTGTGCCTGTACAAATCTCTATCCAAATTTCCACTTTTTTTTTCTTTTTAGAGATGGAGTCTCACTCTGTCGCCCAGGCTGGAATGCAGTGGTGTGATCTCGGCTCACAGCAAGCTCCGTCTCCCGGGTTATGCCATTCTCCTGCCTCAGCCTCCGGAGAAGTTGGGACTACAGGAGCCTGCCACCACGCCTGCCTAAATTTTTATACTTTTAGTAGAGACAGGGTTTCACCATGGTAGCCAGGATGGTCTCGACTTCCTGACCTCGTGATCTGCCCGTCTCGGCCTCCCAAAGTGCTGGGATTACACGTGTGAGCCACCGTGCCCGGCCCCAAATTTCCACTTCTTATAAGGACACTGGTCATATTGATCAGGGGCCAGCCTAAAGACCTCATTTTAACATAATTACCTTTTTAAGGGACCTTCTCTCTAAATATGACTACATTCGGCCCATAGCAAAGACAGGAAATATTTGGAAAAACAAGATGCTGAAATCATTCATTTATTCCAAAAACATTATTAAGACTACTATGTAGCAAATACTATGCCAAGGCACCAAAGAATCAATGTTATCCTAAAGTAACATTCCTTGTCCTCACAGAGCTTACAATCTAGTAGCTCAAAATCTAAACAAAACAAGTAATAACAATACAGCCTGATTAGGACTTTGTTGACACAAAGGGTCAAACTATGGAAAATACTTGGAGAGATTTATTCCGAGCCAAATGAGTCACCATGGCACATGACAAGCCTCAGGAGATCCTAAGAACATGTACCCAAGGTGGTCAGGCTACAGCTTGGTTTCATACATTTTAGGGAGGCATAAGACACCAACCAATACATGTAATATGTATATTGATTTGGTCCAGAAAGGCAGGACGCCGCAAAGACGGGGCTTCCAGGTCATAGGTGGATTCAAAGATTTCCTGAATGGTCGGGTACAGTGGCTAACACCTGTAATCCCAACACTTTGGGAGGCCAATGTGGGCAGACTGCCAGAGCTCAGGAGTTCAAGACCAGTCTGGGCAACATAGTGAAACTTATCTCTACAAAAAAATTAGCTGGGTGTGGTGGCACTTGCCTGTAGTCCCACCTACTCGGGGGGCTGAGATGGGAGGATTGCTTGAGCCCAGGAGGTTGAGGCCGCAGTGACCCAAGATGGTGCCACTCCAGTCTGGGAGAAACGGTCAGACCTTGTCTCCAAAAAAAAAAAGATTTTCTGACTGGCAATTGGTTGAAAGGGTTAAGCTATTATCTGCAGACTGGGAATCAACAGAAAGAAGTATCTGGGTTAAGATAAGAGATCCTGAAGCCCAAGGTTTTTATAATACAGACAAATTCTCCAGGTAACAGGCTTCAGAGAGAATGGATTGTAAATGTTTCTTAATCAGACTTAAAAAGGTGCCAGAGACCCTCAGTTAATTCTCTCCTGGACCAGGGAAAGATCTGGAAAGGGAAGGAATTTTCTACAGAATGTAGATTTTTCCCCACAAGAGACAGCTTTGCAGGGTCATTTCAAAACATGTCAAAGAAATATATTTTGGGGTAAAATACTTCAATTTCTTCCCGAGCCTGCTGTCATGTTGGTATCTTACTGCTACAAAGAGTCTGTTTTGTCAGTCTTAATGTCTCTATTTTAATGTTAATGCTGGCCAGTTGTGTCTGAATTCCAAAGGGAGGAGGGTATAATGAAGTATGTCTGACTCCCCAACCCCGCATCATGGCCTGAACTAGTTTTTCAGGTTAACTTTGGAATGCCCTTGTCCCAGAAAAGGGGTCCATTCAGTCGGCTGGGGAGACTTAAATTTTTTTTTTTTTTTTTTTGGAGACAGACTCTAGCTCTGTCACCCAGGCTGGGGTGCAGCTGCACTACCATAGCTCACTGCAACCTCTCGGGTTCAAGTGATTCTCGGGCCTCAGCCTCCAGAGTAGCTGGGACCACAGGCGCAACCCCACTCCCAGCTAATTTTTTGGTATTTGTAGTAGAGATGGGGGGTTTTACCATGTTGACCAGGCTGGTCATGAACTCCTGATCTCAGATCTACCTGCCTCAGCCTCCCAAAATGCTGGGATTACAGGAGTGAGCTACTGCACCAAGCCAGGGAGTGGTGGCATGCGCCTGTGGTCCCAGCTACTCGGGAGGCTGAGGCAGGAGAATCCCTTGAACCCAGGAGGCATAGGTTGCGGATCATGTCACTATACCCCAGCTTGGGCAACAGAGTGAGACTCTGTCTCAAAAAATATATGTATCTTTTTTTATTTCTGGTTTACAACTCTGATGGGAAAGCGCAGGGTGTCAAGAAGCACAGAGAGGCTAGTTCCTTAACCTAGTTCCCAATGAGTCAAGGAGTGCTTCCTAGAGAAAAGATGAGCTCATACTTGAAGGATAACCATGATTAAACTACACAGGGCAGAGAGAGTGAGAATATTCCAGGTAAGAGAGGGCATGGAACTCTGAGAAACATAAAATTCAGTACAGCAGAAACGTATAATATACAATCATATTTCCTCAATTCAGACTATATTCCTTTCTACAGGGAAAACCTCAAAACTGGAGTTCAGTTTGGGAGGCCACATGGGTTCATGGCTTCACACAGGAAGGAATTCAAGAGCCAGCAGACAGAGTCAAGTGAACTCAAGTTTATTAAGAAAGCACTGCACTCCAGCCTGGGCAACAGAGTGAGACTCTGTCTCAAAAAAAGGCAAAAGAATAAATGAGTGGCAGTTGTATAGGAAGAGCAGCCCTGATGGCTATTTTTATGGTTTTCCTTAATCATATGCTAAACAAGGGGTGAAGTATTCATACGTTTTCTAGGAAAGGGGCAGGGAATTCTTGGAACTGAGGGTTCCTCCCCATATCAAACCATATATGGTAGCTTCCCTACATTGCCATGATGACTGTAAACTGTCAGAGTGCTGGTGGGAGCTTCCTCTAGTATGCTAATGTATAATAATTGGCATATAATGAGCAGTGGGGACAACCAGAGGTCACTTTCATTGGCATCTTGGTTTTGGCCAGATTCTTTACCTCATCCTGTTTTCTCAGTGGGGTCTTTATGACCTGTATCATATGAAACCAGTCCTGCAGAACTCCTATCTCATTTCTGGGTCATCAATATTACACATATCCGCCAGCTTCAAAGTAAGTATAAATTTGGCACACTCAAGGACACTCTACTACTAGGTGCTCTAAAATGCCCTCATTTAAGATCAGGAGAGACTCACAAAGCATCTGACAAGTTTATGTATTTCATACATCAATAACATCCCAATCAATAAAGGCCAAGATCCAAGAATGGCAGCCATTATTATTTGCAATTCACTTTAAAAAAAAACCAAAAACCAAAAACCAAAAAAAACCAAACCTATGTATCACTAATGAAATATTTATCTAAAAATGCTAAGACAAATCTTTCATGAATATGGGACCCAAAAAGAAACAAACAAAAAACAACGAAAGTGCTACCCAGACCGGAAGTCTGCCTTTCCAATTCATCTCCCTGATGCTCTGTAAGTAGAAAAACTCCCTCCTGGCAAATAGCACGAATCCTATGTGTTAAAATGACACGTTTCAAAGGGATGACAGCATTTCCATTTACATGTATTTTTCTGCTGCTAAATAAGTGATAAATGTCAAGTAAAACATGATTTCATATGTTCAAAAAAAGTAAAAAAAAAAAATACATATTTTAATGGAATGGCAATAACAAGAAAAGCCAAACCCTGACTTGACAGCTTCTTCCTTTCCAGTCTTATTCTTTTTCCCATTCTCCCTCAATATAGTTTAAATTCTGACTTCATTACAAATACCTAAGTTCCTAGATAAGCAAAGCAATTTACCATGCAGTCAAAAGGTGAATATTAGGTACTGCTGGGGAACTTAACAGTAAAAGACATCAATGATCCACAGTTTTACACTCCAAGATCTTAAAAATCATCAGGTAACAACCGTTTCTGTGACCATGTACACTTCTTATTTTCTGCAAAACAAGCAGATTTGGGATCATTAATGGAGGTCAACAGTAGACCGGAAAAACTAAGGATGAAGCTGAAAAGGTCATGATGATTCTGGAAGATTCTGTTTGAATTCACAAATGTCCAGTATCAACAGTCCTTGAGGTTTTATAAGTACCTTAAGAGTCTGAGCCCTCACATTAATGAACTGAATCCTAAGCAGAGTTTTTGATCACTGGGGCACTCAGGATTTCAGAAACAATAAATTTAAAAATATGATTAATAGGATGGTATAGTGTGGAAAGTTAAAATTAAAAAAAAATATATTAAAAATTAGATTGCAGCTGGGGAAAATTTCTTTTCCTAGGATAAAATTTCACCGCTTTCAAAAGCACAAGTGTCTCTTTTGAAAAGGGCGCCAGGCAAAAATAATGGCAGTACATTCTCTACATTTCCTTGGTCAGCTGCTTTCCTATAGAGCAGTCTCCTGTATACTGAAAGCCAGCATGTGGAAATGTATAAGCTGCAGAGTTTAACAAACACACTTAAGAAAAATTAGTCATTTCTACTGACCTTGACTCTCTCCAGGATGGTGGCGTTGATTACAAAGCTCTGACTTTAATGTGCTTAACCGGGATTCAGCAACTGTGGGCTTCCCCTAAATAGTCACATGACTTTGAGCAAGTCCCTTCACCATTCTTGACTCATTTATTTATTTCTTCATAACTGAACCATTAACTGAACACCTATTCTCTTCTAAGCATTGTGGTATGTCAGAAATACAGCATTAAATAAGATAGATGTGGTCCCTACTCCAACTGAATTTAAAGTCTAGCTAGAAATGCCTACAACTAAGCAATTACAAAATAGCACGGCATGAGTTATAGTGAGAAAGTAACTAGAACTCTGAGTTTTTCATCAGTAAAACAAAAGGACTGAATAGTGGTCTCGCAGGGCCCTTGCAGATCTGACATTCGCTTCAAGTCTAATAGTACAGAAAAATTTTGAAACTTTTCAAATCACTAAACATTTTCCCTCTACTTTATAGTAAAAAAGGGCTACAGATAAGAAAAGGGCTAAACAATGAATCTAGTATTCTGCAAAGCTGTGGGGAAAGAAGATTTTAGTGCACAAAGGTTGGATATACAGGAAAAAAGGGCATCTTTATTAAGACAACAGAGACATAGACAAAGCTTACCATCCATATCCTTTAGTTAATGGGCAAAATAGCAACACAAATATAAGGAGAATAGATAGTTCCGTGACAGACATTTCATATATGTATTCATTAAAAATAAAGTTTAGGCATCTTCTACACACAATAAACTGTGCTAGATGCAACAGCACAGCAAATATAAATAGGACATGGGTATTGACTTTTAGAAGCTCAGAACTTTGGGAGGCCAAGGCGGGCAGATCATCGAGACCAGCCTGACCAACGTGGAGAAACCCCGTCTCTACTAAAAACACAAAATTAGCCGGGCATGGTGGCGCATGCCTGTAATCCCAGCTACTCAGGAAGGCTGAGGCAGGAGAATCGCTTGAACGCAGGTGGTGAAGGTTGAGGTCTCAAAAAAAAAAAAAAAGAAGCTCAAAAGCTCAATGGTAAAGTTAATGATAAAATTAAGCATTTTACAAATTCCTTTGTACAAACCTCAGAAAACTAATATCCCACACAAAATACCATACAACCAAGGTGTTAGCAAGATTTGACCCACTCAGCATCCATTTACTAATGGCTATTAGTGGTTAATATTTTGCTCAGAGATACATGTGAAGTTGATGGTTACTTCTGAGTGCCCATAAAATGTTAAGTCCAAATATTTTACTAATATTTGAACTTTTGGTTTTTCAAATAAATGTGCACTTACAAAGTGTTTTACTGCTGCTTTAAAACAAACAAACAACAACAACAACAACAAAAACAAATAGGCTAAGAAATTTGGGTTGTTACTGTCAGAAGGCCTCTGGGTGAGCACCATTCAAGCTGCTCAGAGCTTTGATATGCTCAAGACAGATCCAGGTCATGAAGAATGCTTGATTTATGAGATCTGTGGGTAGCAAACTGTCTAAAGCCTCAGAATTTCTTTTCTGAAATACCAAAACAAAATGAAGTGAGGAACTCCTGAAGCAAGTCATGTAATTTTCCAGTTTCCCTCTATTACGAGTAAACTTAAACTTGTATCATTTTGCAGATGGTAACCACACCAAACTCTTCGGCCCCAAAATACTGCCTGCCATACCAGTCTCACCAGCCTGAGCACTGTGCTTCTTAAATCTCATGCAGTGGCTTGCAGGCCTTCCTTCTAACAAGAACCTTTATTTCTTTAGTGTTATGAATCAGTCTGTTCTGAACACTCAGCCCAGCTGTTTTCAATATCCCTCTCTTTTTGTCTTGGTTTTCCCAGGGCAGATGCTGTAATAAATAATGGTTCATCTCATGCAGAGAGAGAGGGCTCTAAATTAATTTGCCAAGAACTATTCACTAACAGTCAATTCATAAATAGATCAATTCACCAAAGATACCAAATTTATACTTTTTCATTTTGAAGATTTCAGTGAAATTTTAGAATGATTTACACTCTTGTTTCATAGCAGGATTTTAAAAACTAATTTGCAAAACGCAAAGAGTTGTAGAGTAGTTTAGTCTTCATATGAATATATTCTTCAAGAAAATATTCAATAAATGTGAATATATTCTTTATAATGATTATATTCATGAATATATCCTCTTTATGAATATATTCATGAATATATTCTTCTCTACCCTATTGGGAAAACTTTTTAATACAGTTTAAAATTAATGAACATGAATATATTCATGAACATTTTCATAAGTTTATATTCATATTCATGAGCTATGTTCTTGACCATACTGGGACATTTTTGAACCTGGTTTAAAATTTAATAAAGATCAATATATTCATTAAGAACATATTCATATTTTCATCAGCATATTTTCATATGCATGGTCTGTACTCTTGACCATACTGGGAAATATTGAACTCAGTTTAAGATATGATGAATATCAATAGATTTATTAAGAGTACACTCATATGCGTTCTACAAAAGTATACTTACAAGGCAACTAACCCATCCAGTAATTTTAAGCTTTAACAAAATGAACGTTCCTTACAGCAGTGCTAAGAAAAATATACTTGCTTATTTTTGGCAAATAGGCAAACTTCCTTATAGAAGAGCTCTTATCTCCAACACACATCAGCCCCAAGATTTATTCAGTGAAACTCTTTTGGGCATATGCCAGCGATGTCCCAGTACTTCTCAGATCTCACAGGCTCTGTAACATCTGCTTTTGTTGTTTTATTCTTTTTTTTTTTCTTTTTTTTTTGAGATGGAGGCTCACTCTGTCGCCAAGGATGGAACGCATTGGTGCGATCTCAGTTCACTGCAACCTCTGCCTCCCAGGTTCAAGCAACTGAATCCTCAGCCTCCAGAGTAGCTGGGATTACAGGGACCCACCACCACACCCAGCTATTTTTTCTTGTATTTTCAGTAGAGAGGTTTTCACCCTGTTGGACAGGCTGGTCTTGAACTCCTGACTTCTGGTGATCTGCCCACCTAGGCCTCCCAAAGTGCTGGGATTACAGGCATGAGCCTTTATTGTTTTATTCTAACATACTGATTTGGTATACATCTAGGACTAACAGGGTTTTTGCCTGAATGTAAGACCTTCCATCAGTCCTGTGAGCTGATTATCACCCTCTACCTTTGGGTATTATTTTTGCTCTACATTTTAGGATTGCATTTCATCATTTTTTTTTTTCATTTAATTTTCTGATTTGGGTACTCTGTTTCACTCAACTATTTTAATGCTAGATGAAAATGTCCTTAACCCAATCAATAATATTTATCAAAAAACCATAAAACTTTGAAACTGAAATGAGACTGTCATTAAAAATTTAATAAGGATGCTTAGTCTCATCATCATTCAAAATTGTTCCAGATGTTGTAGCCTATGCAATAAGGCAAAAAATACTGGAAAGGAATCATAAAACCAGCATTATCTCCAGATGACACCACAGTTTACCTAGAAAAAAAGTAATGGATCACAAAGAAACCATATCAAAATTAATAAACACAGATTATGAAACTCCAGGCCAGGCTCAGTGGCTCACCCCTGTAATCCCAGTATGTTGGGAGGCGGGGGTGGGCCAACCGCTTGAGCCCAGAAGTTCAAGATCAGCCCAGGCAACACAACTAACAAAAAAAAAAAAAAAAAATTATCCAGGTGTGGTGGCGACCTGTAGCCCCAGCTACTCAGGAGGCTGAGATGGGAGAATCACCTAAGCCTACGAAGTCGAGGCTACAGTGAGCCATGATTGTGCCACTGCACTTCCAGCCTAGGTGACAGAATGACACCCCACCTCAAACAAAAAAAAAAAAAAGAAATTCCAAACAGCTTAGAAATCTAACTTAAACAAAAGCAAAAGGACTAGAAAAATAACTTCATAATTTTGAAATGTTTAAGGCATTTTTCTGCTTATTAAGTGTGACTAAACATTTTAAATATGTAAATATTATAAATATTACAATAATGTGATCATAGAAAACATTCTGGTGGGGCTTTTACCCCCAACTTTTTATTACTATCAAACACAGATAAAATTTGACAGACTAGTAAAATAACTGGCCATATAACCCCCACATAGAGTCAACAATTGTTACATCTGGCCATCTTTATCTATCCATCTATATGTGTGTATACATTTGTGTATATATGTAATTATGCATGCATACATGCTGTCTTGCTGAACCATTTGAAAGTAAATTAGAGATATAACACATCATGGGTTTCGATTTAAACACGAGTTGTTTTCTTTTCCTAAATTTCATTGCTATCTCCTTCCCTTCGAATCCCTCTTTCCCCACACCAGCACCCTTCTATCTGGATAACCCAAATTGGCAACCTATTATATATCCTTCCATATTTATTCCATGCTCGTATAATGTCACTATTTTACAAAATAATGCATATTGCTTTCCTTATTCAAATGTATCTAGGAGAACTCCTTTAAAGTCAATTAACATAATTGTACATTGTTTTCAATAACAACTTCATTAAAACATATTTCGCATATCATAAATATATCTATTTATGGCCCAGCACGGTGGCTCAGGCCTGTAATCCTAGTACTTTGGGAAGCTGAGGTGGGTGAATCATTTGAAGTCAGGAGTTCAAG
The DNA here is from genome assembly GCF_008728515.1 of Papio anubis. Taxonomy (NCBI): domain Eukaryota; kingdom Metazoa; phylum Chordata; class Mammalia; order Primates; family Cercopithecidae; genus Papio; species Papio anubis. The sequence continues at coordinate 81,891,164 of NC_044988.1, read as the reverse complement.
ACCAACCTGGCCAAAATGGTGAAACCCCGTCACTCCAAAAAAACAAAAATTAGCTAGGCATGGTGGCGCATGCCTGTAATCCCAGCTACTGGGGAGGGTGAGGCAGGAGAATCACTTGAACCCGGGAGGCAGAGGTTACAGTGAGCTGAGATCGTGCCATTGCACTCCAGCCTGGGTGACAGAGGAAGACTCCACGCACCCAACCCTCCCCCCGCAAAAAATATATATATACATATTTTTAAGTCCAATTCAATGGTTTTTTATAAATTCACAGGCTGTGCAAATCTGAATTTAGAATTACAACCAATTCTTAGAACATCTTCATAACCCTAAAAAGACACCTCCTGACCATTAGCATTTATACCTAATTACCACCTTCCAACCCCACTCTAAATCATAACCACCACCCATCTACATTGAGTCTCTATAGATTGCTCTATGCTACCCATTTCATGAAAATGGAATATGTAGTCCTTTATGACTTGATTTTTCCACTTAGCATAATGTCTTCAAGGTTAACCCATATGGTGGCATATATCCTTTTTATGTCCAAGTAATATTCCATTGTGTGGAGAAACCATATTTCATTAATCCCTTAATCCCTTCATCAGCTGATGGACATCTGGGTTGTTTCTACCTTTTGACTGTTATCAATAATGCTACTATGAGAATTCACATACAAGTTTTTATGTGGACAAATGTTTCCAATACTCTAGGAGTTGAACTGCTGTATCATATGGTATCTCTATGTTTAACATTTTCAGGAAATGCTAGACTGTTTTCCAAAGCAGTTGCATAATGTTAAACTTATACTAGCAATGTATGAGGGTTCCAATTTCTCTACATCCTCGTCAACACTTGTTATTGTCCATCTTTTTATTACAGCCACCCCGGTGGGTGTGAAGTGGTACTTCACTGTGGTTTTGATTTGCATTTCCCTAATGACTGATGCTGCTGAACATATTTTTAGGTGCTTATTGACCATTTGTATATCTTCACTGGAAAAATGTCTTTTTGTTTAGTATCATATGTTTTTTATGAGAATCAAAGATTTAATACTGTAAAACACTTAGAAGAGTGCCTGGCACATAGTAAGCACCCAATAAATCTCAGACAATATATTAATATAGTACTGTTACCATTATTGATTATTCAGTTCCTCTAGATTCAATACCATAAGGATACACTGAAATGTCTCACATAGTTGAACTTTTACCAAGTTTACCTTATATTACTAATAGCTTTTGCTTTATGTTTTTGCCTGATATGACACTTGATGCCATTTGGTTCATACATGATCATAAACTGTGCCCCTTATCAGTATGTAATATCTGTCTTTATGTCAGTTAGTACTTCTAACCTGAAATCCACTTTGTCTAATGCTGTTCTGCTTTGAGGAAATTTGTTTTTGTTTTTTGCTATTTTCCTGCTCTTTCATTTCTGCTTTATTTTCACCTACTCATTTTGCTTTGAGAATTGCTTGTAAACATTATTCTCCAGAGGTTTATTTAGTTCAGTCTGACACTTTTTTTTTTTTCTTTTTTTTGAGACAGGGTCTTGCTTTGTCACCCAAGCTGGAGTACAGTGGCACGATCAAGGCTCACTGCAGCCTCGACCTCCTGGACTTAAGCAATCCTCCCACCTCAGCCTCCAGAGTAGCTGGGACCATGCATGCTACCACTCCTGGTCTATTTTTTTTTTTTTTTTGTAGAGTTGGGGTTTCCCCATGTTGCCCGGGCTAGTCTCAAACTCCTGGGCTCAAGATACCCTCCTGCCTTGGCCTCCCATAGAGCTGGGATTACAGGCATAAGCCACCCGTGCAACCTGACATACCCTTTTTAATAGCAAAATTCAGTCTGCTCACATTTAGTCTAATAATTGATACAATGATCTTATTCCTTCCCCTTCCTTTTATTATTATATAATGTTTCCTCTTCTTCCCTCTATTTGTGTTGAGTTAGTCAAACTGCCATTCTTTCCAACTTTTTTTCTTTTGTTAATGTGAAAATTTCCCTAAATGTCTCCATTCAAATAATAGTTTCACTTTCCCTGCTCTAAATATTATCTGAAAACAGGATGCCAATTATTTCCCCAACTTTGAGAGTGGCCTCGATATAGCGATAGATAACTGAAATACTGCCAAAGAATTTTCCTAAGTGGTTACACTAATTCCTATTTCCACCAGCATGTAAGAGCACTCCTGTTGCTCAATATCCTTGTCAACCTGCATCATCATCAGTCTTTTGAATTTTAGCCATTCTGGCAGGTGTACAGTAATAGCATCCTACTGAGGTTTTAATTTCCATTTTCCTGATGATTAATGATGTTAAGCATCATATTAGTTAATTAGATATCTTTTTGAGGGCATACTTTCTACTTGGTTGTCTATCTTAGTCTTACTGATTTATAGAAGCTCCTTAAAGATTCTAGGTATGAACCCTTTATTAGTTATATGTGTTGAAATATCTTGTCCTGGCCCAGTGCAGTGGCTCATGCCTGTACTCTCAACACTTTGGGAGGTCGAGGCAGATGAATTATGTGAGCTCAGGAGTTCGAGACCAGCTCGGCCAACATGATGAAACTCCGCCTCTATGAAACATATAAAAAAAATCAGTCAGGTGTGGTGGCTCGTGCCTGTAGTCCCAGCTACTCGGGAAGTTGAGGCGGGAGAATCACTTGAACTTGGGAGGCGGAGGCTCCAGGGAGCCAAGATTGCACCACTGCATTCCAGCCTGGGTGACAAAGGGAGACTCTGTCTCAAAAAAAAGAAAAGAAAAGAAATACCTTGTCCCACTCTGTGTCTTCTTGCTTTTCACTCTTTTTACTGATAACTTGCTTTTCACTCTTTTTACCAGTATTAAAGAAGTCCAATTTATAAACTTTTCCTTGATGATGACTGCTTCTTGTTCCTATTTGAGATATTTGTTACTACTCCCAAGATAGGCATGTTAGCTTCTTAAATCTTTATTATTATTATTTATCTTCAACATTTGGATCTAAAATTTTACTTGGAATTTATTTTAGTGTATGATACAAGATTGGGTTTTTTGTTCTGTTTTGTTTCAGGAGATGACAGGGTCTTGCTCTGTTGCCCAGGCTAGAGTGCAATGGCTCAATCACAGCTTACTACAGCCTCAAACTCTTAGGCTCAAGCAATCCTCACCTCAGCCTCCCAAGTAGCTGGGACTATAGACTTGTACCACTACACCCAGGTGGTATCCATTTACTTTTTTCCCATATGAATATCTAATTGACTTGCACCATTTATTGGTAAGACCATAGATGTGTGGGTCTGTTTCTGGACTTTCTGTTCTGTTGGTCTATTTACCCATCCTTGCACATCCCTTTTTAATTATATAAATTAAAAAGAAACTTGGACACCCTATAGAGCAGGGGTTAGCAAATTACAGTCTGCAAGCCATGTCGCCTGCAAAGTCTAAAATATCTGATATCTAGTCTTTTACTGAAAAAGTCTGCCGCACCTGCTACAGGCTAAATCCTAACTCCTCTAACTTTGTTCTTCTTCAAGATTGCCTTCACTGTTCTTGGTCTTTTGTTTACCCATATAAGTTTTATTTATTTATTTGAGAAAGGGTCTTGCACTGTTTCTAAAAATAAAAAAAAATATTGAGACTAAGCTTATCCAAAGATCCACAATTTCCTGGTCTTTGCTCTGTGGCTTGGTCTCTAAAATGTTCATGGGAAAGAAAGCCCAGTGCCAGTTTCTTTCATTTCACTTCCAGTAGAGAGCCAGGGGCTTCAGTTACATTAGCCACTCATTGAAACCAGTGGTCAATTAACGGAGTGGAGATGAGAATGGAAGGAAGGGAGCCACATTCCATTATGTTCATCACGTTCATAAATTCTTCTCCTCTTACGTATGACAATATGACACAATCCACCAGAGCCATGAAGAAAAAATCAGAACTGACTAAAACAATGTTGACAATTTCTCAACAGTAAAAATCACAACCAAGTCACAAATGGCCAACAGGTAGATGAAAAAGTGTTCAACATCACTAATCATCAGGAAAGTGCAAATTAAAACCACTATGAGATATTACCTTACACCTGTTTAAAAAAGCTACATCAAAAAGGATGAAAGACAGCAAGTGTTGTTTAGGTTGTGGGGAAAAAAAAAAGAGAGAGAGAGAGAACCCTTGTACACTGTTAGTGAAAATATAAATTGGTTTAGCCATTATGGAAAAGAGTATGAAAAAATATTAAAAATAGAACTCCCATATGATCCAGTAATTCTACTTCTGGGCATATATCCAAAGGAAATGAAATCAGTATGTCAGAGATACTGCACCCCCATGTTCACTGCAACATTATCCACAACAGCCAAGACATAGAGGCAGCCTAAGTGTCCATCAAGAGATGAATGAATAAAGAAAACATGGTATATTTATACAATGGACTGCTATTAAGCCTTAAAAAAAAAGAAATCCTATCACTTGTGACAACATGGATGAATCTTATAAACATCATGCTAGTTAAAATAAGACAGGCACAAAAAGACAAATACCACATGGTCTCACTTATATGTGGAATCTAAAAGAGTTGAACTCATAGAAGCAGAAAGTGGAATAGTGGTTACCAGAGGCTGTGCAGTGGGATGACTGGAAAAATGGTGGTCAAAGGATATAAAATTTCAGTTAGACAGGAGGAATAAGTTCAAGAGCTCTACTGTACAATATTGTCACTACAGTTTATATCGTATATTTGAAAACTGCTATGAGATTTTAAGCGTTCCAATCACAAAAAATAAGTGTGTAAGGTAATAGAGATGTTACTTAATTTCATTTATCCTTTCTACAATGGATACGTATATCAAAACATCATGTTGTACACCATAAATATATACAATTTTTACTTGCCAATTAAAAATTAACATATAACAAAGTCAAAAGACATAAACAAAATAAAACAACCCCGGGAAAATATTTGAGTAATCCTTCAAGAGGTTGTCTCCTTAAAATATAAAGAGTTTTCATAAATCAATAAGAAAAAGATTGGCTGGGTGCAGTAGCTCACGCCTGTAATCCCAGCACTTTGGGAGGCTGAGGCAGGCAGATCACCTGAGGTCAGGAATTCAAGACCAGCCTGGCCAACATGGAGAAACCCCATCTCTACTAAAAATTCAAAAAATTACCTGGGCATAGTGGTGGACACCTGTAATTCCAGTTACTTGAGAGGCTGAGGCAGGAGAATCGCTTGAACCCAGGAGGTGGAGGTTGCAGTGAGCCAACATTGTGCCACTGCACTCCAGCCTGGGCAATAAGAACGAAACTCCGTCTCAAAAAAAAAAAAAAAAAGAAAGAAAGAAAAAGAAAAAGATGAATATCCCAATATAAATATTGGCAAAAGATACAAACTAGTATTTCACAGTAGGAAAAAAAAGTCAACGAATGCTCACAAAATGTATTTAAAAATACACAACCGGCCAGGCGCGGTGGCTCAAGCCTGTAATCCCAGCACTTTGGGAGGCCGAGACGGGCGGATCACGAGGTCAGGAGATCGAGACCATCCTGGTTAATATGGTGAAACCCCGTCTCTACTAAAAAGTACAAAAAAAAACCTAGCCGGGCAAGGTGGCGGGCGCCTGTAGTCCCAGCTACTTGGGAGGCTGAGGCAGGAGAATGGCGTGAACCCGGGAGGCAGAGCTTGTAGTGAGCTGAGATCTGGCCACTGCACTCCAGCCTGGGCGATAGAGCGAAACTCCGTCTCAAAAAAAAAAAAAAAAAAAAATACACAATCTTACTAATTAAAAATGCAAATTAATATACCCTGACATCAGTTTTTGGCTGACTAGAATGATACTAAAAAGTGGAATAATAATCAGTGCTGAGGGCAAAAATGAGGAGTAGAAGGCCATCTCATCCACTGTTGGTATTTTCATTCTAACATGCCGCTGTTAGACGCTAGGCCCCTTTGGTGACAAGATATATCCACGGATATGCAGCTTTCTGAACAGTAATCTGGAGACATGTATAATAATCTCTTACTATGAGCTAGGCACAAGTCCAAGCTCTATGTCATGACACAGGTACTGCTGCTATTCCCCACTTTATAGATGAGGAAACTAAGGCACAAAGAGGTTAAGTAACTTGCCTAAGGTTACAGAGCTAGGAAATGGTGAAGCCAAGCTTCAAACCCAAGCCAATGGCTCCAAGGCTCTGTACTTAGCAGCTATGTTCTGCTGTCTCTCCTGCACATATTTTATAGTATGTATACTCATTGATCCAGCAATTCTTTCAGGAAGTCATTCCTTGATATGGTTTGGCTGTGTCTCCACCCAAAATCTCAGCTTGAATTGTAATCCCCATAATCCCCCACAATCCGGATCCACGAGTCAAGGGCAGGACCAGGAAGAGGTAACTGGATTACAGGGGCTGTTTCTCCCATGCTGTTGGCATGATAGTGAATGAGTCTCACAAGATCTGATGGTTTTACAAGTGTCTGACATTTCCCCTGCCTGCACTCATTCTATCTCCTGCTACCCTGTGAAAAGGTGCCTTCCGCCATGATTGTAAGTTTCCTGAGGTCTCCCCAGCAATGGGAAACTGTGAGTCAATTAAACCTTTTTTTTTTTTTGAGACGGAGTCTCGCTCTTTCGCCCAGGCTGGAATGCAGTGGCGAGATCTCAGTTCACTGCAAGCTCCGCCTCCTGGGTTCATGCCATTCTCCTGCCTCAGTCTCCTGAGTAGGTGGGACTACAGGTGCTCACCACCATGCCCAGAATTTTTTTTTTTTGGGGGGAGGGCGATTTTTAGTAGAGACCGGGTTTCACCGTATTAGCCAGGATGGTCTTGATCTCCTGACCTCGTGATACGCCCGCCTTGGCCTCCCAAAGTGCTGGGATTACAGGAGTGAGCCACTGTGCCTGGCCAAACCTCTTCTTTATAAACTACCCAGTTCCAGGTATTCCTTCACAGCAGCAGGAGAATGGATTAATACAGTCCTTAAAAAATTAGAAACTTTACATACATATAAGAATACTAATTGACACATTGCTTAAAATGGTGGAAAGTGGAAACTATAGTACGACATACTATTGAGTGAAAATGCAGGTTATACATAGATACACACATATTTTATAAATCTGGAAGGGTATACTTAAATTTGGCGGGGAGAAAGGTAAGATTATTGAAAAGCTTTCATTTTTGCTGTACTACCTGAATATTTTATAATCAGGTATCTGAAAAAAAAAAACCAAAATATACATTTAAAATTCATATTGAAGTGTTTTATTATATGGTAGATTATTATTTTTCGATTTTGAAAGTTTTGTGAACAGATGGCCAAGTTTTGTTGCACTGATTTTCAAGGGCTATTTGAGGGTGATTATTAAGAAAAGAGGAATTACAGTTGCGTACGGTTCTTGATTATCATCTTAGTGTACTGCTAAATCCCATTATGAAGAATTCATGGGCAGTCTGCTGGAAGGTACACTAACTTATACCACACACAGTGGTATGCTAGCAGACTGGAGCAACTAATCCCACTAACACCATGAAATGAGACGACTTGAATGCTGGCCCGGTTTTTGATGTTGCAATCCTAACTCCAGAGCTGGACTACCAGTGCTGTGGTAATCCCACTACTGTTTTATACACACATCAGAACCTTTTTTTAAAACCGACTCCCTCCAGGAAACAGTCATGGAAAGAATCACTCCAGTCCCTATTCTCTTGCATGCAATGATATTTCCTAGTGAGAGAAAGGAAAGAAGTAGGGCATTGGCCACTACCCTAGGGATAAGGGCCATAATAGAAAAAAAGAATTTTCCTCTGGTTTAAGGACAAAAAGAAGCCCCTTTGAAGGTATCTCTAAATGTTAAATTGAAAAGTATCGTTTATTTTGCTTAAAATATAAAAGATTTGCTAAAAGATTTAAAATGCATCTCCCTTTCATTGTGCTACTCTTGCAAATTATTTGAAGACTGGAATATATCTTTTATAAACTATAATCTTCCATATATAATCCATTCAGAGGACATCAGCCTACAAAAGCTACTCTGCAACTTCCAAGCCTGAATCACGAACTCAATTCACCTCCTCCTCACCACCAGAAGCTAAAAAAAATTAGAAACAGTTAGACAATGTTAGGTATTTTTAATCCAAACAGGCTCCCCAAGGTATCTATTGAGGTCATCAGTCTCCTATGAGAGGAAGGTCTGATAGCAACCCCAGCCACGGCAGCAGCAGTTCCAGTGCACAAGCTTTGCTCCAAGAGCTAGGGTCCTTGGTCTCCCACTCTGCTCCAGTTGATCAGACATTAATGAAGTCATGGTTTCAATACATCAACAAGAGTGTTAACCTTTGGACTTTGATCCATTTGTGTGGATAAAGTGAAAATCCATCTGATACAGACTTTTTAAAATACGAAATAAGATACATGAACAATTCTGTAAACTTTAAAGGGTTGTAATTATCAAAATGGGAACCGGTTCACTAGTTCATCAGTGGAGAAAAACAACCTGAATTATGGACTATGTCTTCAAAAGACCTTTTAACCTTCAGTATCTAAAATGGAATAAACAATTTAGCTTCTTTTTCTAAATTTTAAAAAGTCTCCATTTTCCTCATTAAACAAGTAACACAAGCCAATTTATTTTTATTTTTAATTGGAAAATAGCAGAAAAGCACTATCATATGACCTAACAGATATTCTCTGTTAACATTGTGGTAATTTTCCCTCTAGTCTTTAATCGTCTTTATTAGGATCACGGTTAGTCCCCTTTTAATTATTTTTTTGAGATGGAGTTTCGCTCTTGTTGCCCAGGCTGGAGTGCAATGGCGTGATCTCAGCTCACCACAAACCTCTGCCTCCCAGGTTCAAGTTATTCTCCTGCCTCAGCCTCCCCAGTAGCTGGCATTACAGGCATGTGCCACCTTGCCTGGCTAACTTTGTGTTTTTAGTAGAGACAGGGTTTCTCCACGTTGGTCAGGCTGGTCTCGAACTCCCAAGCTCAGGTGATCTGCCTGCCTTGGCCTCCCAAAGTGCTGGGATTACAGGCATGAGCCACCGCGCCCAGCATTTCCTTTTAAACAAAATTGTAATTAGACTAAATATTACTATTTCCATCTTGTTATCTTAAGCATTTTCTATGTTGTTGCGCAATCATAGGCTATATGTCATTTCATCAGCTGTAACTCAGAATAAGCTGAACATAAAATATATAATGGAATTACTGACAGTTTCATAACAGTCTCTGAAATATTTAGTTAGAGACAAACATATTAAGAATTCTAGGCTTCTAAAAGCTAAACTTAATTTCTGGCAAGCATGACTGGTAATTACAACCAAAAGCCAAATATTGTGGAGTCCTTTTTTTAGACTAAGCAATCTTACCACTCAGCATATATAATCACTGAAACACTTCCAGCATAATGATATCCGTTCAGCTACTGGCAACCATAAATGTCTCTGAAAGCCAGAGAAATGTAAAAATTCTCTAATATGATTTGCGAAGTGAAAGTTATATTTAAAAAAAAATTGAAAGTATAAAACTGTGGTCATAAATACAATATTCATTCAGAGAAAATCCATAACCATACATATTTTCACCTATGAGAAGTAGCTATATAAATCACCACAAAAAATAAAACAAATCCAATAATGAAAAAATGTAATCTGTTCAACAGTCCAAATTCATATAAGCACATCAAAGTATTTTCAAATTCTGTATAAAATCAGAGGCAAAATCATTTATATTTTCAAAAATAGATACTTGAGCCCCTAATAGTACCAGAAAATAAGAAAATGTTCAGAAAATGAACTGATACGAGCACACCAAAGGGACAAAGGAGTCAGTTCAAAGTGCTCCCAACAGCTAAAGCTAGAGCAATTTAAGCAACAAAATAAAGTAGTATGAGTTCTACTCCAAAGTATAAAATAAATAGGAATTCATATTGATATAAATAAATAAATGGGAGAGAACAGACAACTCTACAGAAGAATGCCAAATAATTTATGTCAATACTGCCTCCACAAGAAAGTGGAGCCTAACGTCTGGTCCCTTCAGTGTGAGCTGCACACAGTGACTTCCTCCCAAAAAGTGAATTAGGTAGGCAAAAAAGTACTTTTAAGCCTGACAAATACTCCCTCAGCCAAGGGTTCAAGGCATCAACAGTGATAATTCATGTTGATAGCATGTAGCATCGATATGATGTGGTAAGAATGGTATTTTACCTCTGTGGCCTTAATCCTAAGAACACATAATCCCCAGTTAACTCATGAGAAAAACATACAAACCCAAATTGAGGGATGCCTTACATTCTCTAGAATACCTTACCAGTATGCCTTAAACTTGTCAAGGTCATCAAAAACAAAGAAAGTCTGAAAAACTGCCACAGCTCAGAGGATCCTAAGGTGGCATGATGACTAAATGTACTGTGGTGTTATCGATGGGGTCCTGGACAGAAAAAGGACGCTAAGTAAAAACTAAGGAAATCCAAATAAAGTATGGACTTCAGTTATAATAATGTGTCAACATCAGTTCATTAATTATAACAGATGTACCACATAAATGTAAGATGTTAATAATAGGAGAAACTCAGTGTGGGCCATATGGGAACTCTCTGAACTATTTTTGCAACTTTTCTGTAACTTTAAAACTATTCTAGAAATTAAAGCCTATGGCCGGGCGCAGTGGCTCAAGCCTGTAATCCCAGCACTTTGGGAGGCCGAGATGGGCGGATCACGAGGTAAGGAGTTCGAGACCATCCTGGCTAACACGTTGAAACCCCGTCTCTACTAAAAAAAAATACAAAAAAACTAGCTGGGCGACGTGGCAGGTGCCTGTAGTCCCAGCTACTCGGGAGGCTGAGGCAGGAGAATGGCGTAAACCCAGGAGGTGGAGCTTGTAGTGAGCTGAGATCCGGCCACTGCACTCCAGCCTGGGCGACAGAGACAGACTCTGTCTCAAAAAAAAAAAAAAAGGAAAGAAATTAAAGCCTATATACAATATGTATTACATATGTATTAGATTAAAATGGACATATAGACATAGGTAGGTAATACAAACATAGACACATCTAAATTACAAGAAGGCAGGGAACTGTTTTGTTCGCTCCCCTACACTCCATTGTTAGACCATCTCCTGGCAATTAAATAAATATATTTGGAATGAATAAATGTGCATATATGCTTTGTAAAACTGGTTTTATTTCTATAATTCTGCATTATTCCTTTATTTGTATAATTCTGTGTACCAAAAAAAAAAAAAAAAGTTCTTAAGGAAAAGTCTCACCTAATACTGGTCAATAATTAGCAAACATTCACAAAACAACCCATTCAACAAATATTGATTATATCTTTACCATAATCCAGAAACTATGCTGAATGCTGGGGACTCAAAAACAAAAAAACAGGCCAGGTGCGGTAGCTCACACCTGTAATCCCAGCACCTTAGGAGGCCAAGGCAGGCGGATCACCTGAAGTCAGGACTTCGAGACCAGCCTGGCAAACACAGTGAAACCCCGTCTCTATGAAAAATACAAAAATTAGCCGGGCGTGGTGACAGGTGCCTGTAATCCCAGCTACTTGGGAGGCTAAGGCAGGAGAATCGCTTGAACCCAGGAGGTGGAGGTTGCAGTGAGCCAAGATCATGCCACTGTACTTCAGCCTGGGCAACAGAGCAAGACTCTGTCTCCAAATAAATAAATAAATACATGCATATGAAATAAACACTCCAATTGTGAGGAAGGAAGGTGAGAGCTGGCTGATACACAGATGACAATGATACAAAATGGGTAAGTATGAGGTACCGGCTTTGGCTATCATGAGAGCATGTCAGGAATACTTAACCCTGCACGGGGTGGTACGTGGCAAAGGATTCCTGGGCAAAGAAAGGCAAACAGGCCCCAAATGACTGATGAGGAGGGGGATGAGGAAACATTCTGTCATGTGGGACCCTAAGTGCAGGGCAAAGCATAGTGACAGCTGGTGCTTGAAAGGCAAAGAGGTACCAGACCATCAACTTGGAGGGTTTTTAGAGGGGCAGTGATGTAGATATGGTAAGATGGGTGACTTTGATCGATCACATCTTTCTGGAGACATGGGGGCAGGGATTAGGCTTCAAGCATGAGGTTGTGAGAACAAACCACGCAAAGATGGTGAATTATTAATACAACAGTGAGGAGGAGACAGAGCTGACAACTATTCAGAAGGTAATATTGGCAGATTTGGCAACTACTGAGTATTGAATGGCCATGCCTCTTAACTCATTTTCTTTTTTTTTTTTTTTTTGAGAAAGGGTCTCACTCAGTCACCCAGGCTAGAGTACAGTGGCGCAATCTCCACTCAATGAAACCTCCGCCTCCCAGGTTCAAGTGGTCCTTCCACCTCAGCCTCCCCAGCAGCTGGGACCACAGGCACGCACCACCATGCCTGGCTAAGTTTTGCATTTTTTGTAGAGACAGGGTTTTACCACGTTGTTCAGGCTGGTCTTGAATCCCTGGGCTCAAGAGATCCACCTGCCTCAGTCTCCCAAAGTGCTGGGATTACAGGCGTGAGCGAGCTATCACGCCCAGCCTCTTGACTCATTTTTCCATTTTACCGCTTGCCCTCTTCAAACAATTCCCCCCAGAACAGAGAATATTATGTTTTGAAACATAATCATCCCATTCCCAGTTTAAAACCATCCAGTGGCTTCCCATTACATATTCCAAGGCTACACTCCTTAGTGTGGTCCCCAAAAGACAATATAATCACATTCCTGCTTTCTTCTTCAACTTCATCCTGTGTTACTCTCCTCCAGTCACATTGCTTTTCTTTCAGTTCCTTAAAAATACCAAGCTCCTTCCTGTTTTATAGCCATTCCTTATGCCTACAAAAATGCTCTTTGTCCTGTTTGTTCCATGGATCTCAAATAAAATCCTTTCAAAAGGACCAACCTAAAGAAAAGGTCTCTCTCCTACCACTACCAATTACTCTCCACCACAGTACCCCTTCTGTGTATATTTCTTTCTTTGTACCAAGATAGTCTACATGCACAGTTGATTCTTGTTATTTGTGGTAACTATATTTTATAAAGTCACTGCAAACACTGAATAATTGTGTGACAGTCACCCTATCTCTAAAGACGAAGAAAATTCCTGACAAAGAGAGCAGTCAGTATAAAAGAACAAATTCGTCTTAATGCCCAAACAATATTATCTACTCGAAAGTTAAGATGATAAGTTGGTATAATCAACATTAGTGCCCGAATAGCTGCATCATAAACACCTCCCAGGCTGTAGAAGCAGTAACTTCAACTTGTTCAGTACCCCCCGGAGCTGTCCAAAGAGGATTTCTTTCTTAAAACCCTATAAAAACAACTTAGATAAATAAAGATACTGCTATGGTTTGAATGTCTGTCCCCTCCAAAACTCACTCTGAAATTTAATTGCTATTATAACAGTGTTAACAGCTGGGACCTTTAAGAGCTGATTAGGCCATGCGGGCTCCACCTTCACGTGTGGGATTGGTGCTGTTATTTAAAAATCACGTTTCTCCCCATCTTGCTCTCTCGTACCATCTTGCCTTCTGACATATGATAACCCAGCAAGAAGGTCCTCGCCAGATGCTAGCATCTTGATACTGACTTCCCAGCCTCCAGAACTGTGAGCCAACAAATTTCTGTTCATTATAAATTACCCAGTCTCGGCTGGGTGAGGCAGTTCACACCCGTAATCCCAGCATTTTGGGAGGTTGAGGCAGGTGGATCACTTGAGGCCAGGAGTTCAAGACCAGCCTGGCCAAAACCCCATCTCTAATAAAAATACAAAAGTTAGCTGGGCGTGGTGGTGTGCCCCTGTAATCTCAGCTACTTAAGAGGCTGAGGCATGGGAACTGCTTGAACCCAGGAGGTGGAGATTGCAGTGAGCCAAAATAGTGCCACTGCACTCCAGTCTGGGCAACAGAGGGAGAATCTGTCTCAAGAAAAAAAGAGTATTACACAGTCTCAAGGTATTCTGTTACAGCAGCACAAACAGACTAAGACAGACACTAAGACCACTGACAGTCAATGACTGGAATGGGAGAATTCATCAATGGAGATATATCAGAATAAAGAACATAAAGGCTGGGTGTGGTGGTTCATGCTTGTAATCTCAGCACTTTGGGAGGCTGAGATGGGAGGATCACTTGAGGATTTTGAGACTAGCCTGGCCAAGAAAGTGAGACCCCATCTCTTAAAAAAAAAATAAAATAAAATAAAGAACATAAATGAAGCTTTCCAACTTCTTTCACTTCCAAGAACCCTAAAAGCCCCTGAATCCCTTTGTCCTATTCCTCCTCTTTTATGCTCACCCAGATTCAGTAAATTGAGGGTCTGTTCATATTTTGGTTATGCAATATAATAAGTATGCAAAACAGTAACAATAATCAAGGACACAATGTGGCTTTTCTCATTCAGAGAAAGTAAAATTATGAAATTCTATGCTGGAAAATTATATAAAAAAGAAATATGTAATAAATTTCCCTTCATATAATAGGTACTAGACAAAATTACTTTTATATATGAATAATTGCAGCAATAAACATGGATAAGCAGGAGTAATGGCATCATTAGGAATAGCAAAATTATTCAAGCAATGAACAGACCACTGGTGGTCCCCAGAATCAGTCTACTTCCCCATTACTGGGAACATACCATTATGAATAAATGAAAACCACAGGATATGCTCATTTTCCCAAGATTTGTATGCTTACAGGCAGGTCAAGTGCTATAGATTTCAGGAGAGAATGTATTTCTAGTGTTTATGGTCCTGAGAGGATGGGTAAGGGTGACTACTGATAAATCACAGCAAAAGAGAAGATGAAATGTGTTCAATGTCACCTCAGAGTCAGCAGAGTAAAAACATTCTCTCATTAATCCCTACATAGAACACCTACCTAAACTTTCATTGATGCAACCATCTCTGACACAACAATTAAAGAGTCAACATGTACTAAGCCTTAAATACAATGTGTTGTCATCTCCTGTGGAGGGAATTCTGGGGAAATGAAACACATAGCAAGTCTATTCAAGGAGATGGAGGTCCAAAGATGGTAAATCAACTGGTTTAGATACAAATGAAACCTCATCATAAAGACAATGTTCTATATAGAATGATATTAGGTTCTCAGGCCACTCAAAAAAATCTCACTGAGCCTATTCTGCTGGAGCAGAAGTATAGAATATTCCCAGATAACATAGCCAACCAGAATTATATTATCATTTCTATGAGAAAATGCAACCCTAGTTTACCATAGCGATAAGCCTTGACTCCTTTGGAAGCATCAGGGCGCTGCGAACCAGCAACCCTAGGATTCCAGGGCTGCACTAGGGTCATTAAAGACTTGCTAATCCTCTTCTACAGTGGCTATTTAAATTTAAAATAATTAAAATTAAATATAATTAAAATTTCAGTTCCTTAAGAAGCCACATTCCAAATGCTTAAGAGCCAGATGGCTAGTGGCTACTACACTGGATGGTGCAAAAGGAGAACATTCCCATCACTGCAGAAAGATCTCTGAATAACACTGCACTAGTTAGGAAAGAAGAGTTCTCACTTTTCTAGAGCATCATAAAAGAAAGCAGCTTTCTGTATATGGCTGATGGTTATGGTAGTACGACAATGTGAATGAACTTAATGCCACTGAACTGTATACTTTAAAATGGTTAGGATAGTAAATGTTATGTCATATGTATTTTACTACAATGTTTTTTTTTTTTTTTTTTTTTTTTTTTTGAGACGGAGTCTCGCGCTGTCGCCCAGGCTGGAGTGCAGTGGCCGGATCTCAGCTCACTGCAAGCTCCGCCTCCCGGGTTCACGCCATTCTCCGGCCTCAGCCTCCCGAGTAGCTGGGACTACAGGCGCTGCCACCTCGCCCGGCTATTTTTTGTATTTCTTAGTAGAGACGGGGTTTCACCGTGTTAGCCAGGATGGTCTCGATCTCCTGACCTCGTGATCCGCCCATCTCGGCCTCCCAAAGTGCTGGGATTACAGGCTTGAGCCACCGCGCCCGGCCTACTACAATGTTTTAAGGCCGCTTTCTCAGTCACAGTCGCTCCATATTTTCCAAGGTATACCATAAACTGAAACTGGTCACTAAACTAGACCCCCTTCAAGTGTGGAGCACGCCAAAGCCATGAATTTGTAAATGGCTGTTCAATATGCAAAAGAGAGTCAATTCCTATAGTCCAGTTCTAAAGCCCATGCTTTGGTTTTCTCAGTTTTCACATGTCCTTGGTTGGGCCTTGGATCCATCCACATTTTGTTTCAATAGCACCATAACTAGAACCCCTTCTCAAATCTCACACACACACACATCTCTTTCAGAACTGTATTAATCCCTCAGAACTCTTAACGTCTGTGCTACTGGTGGCATTTTGTTGGCTTCTGGGTATGTGGAGATATGGATGGGAAATGGTTAACATTTTAAAACATAGTTGAAATCAACAGGAAATAAGATAGGATGAGGGGCACGTGCACACACACACAAACACATACACACACACACCATTCTTTAGAAACTCGATAGAAGGGGTACATCAGTTGGCTAGAATAGCCACTGAAGCCTTTTGTATATGTGGAGGTGGAGAGAATTAAGTAGGGAGAGTCAGGGGACTTGGGAACTATGGCCCCAGAGTAAGAATAACAAATCTCTGCAATGCAATCTGCAGTTGTGCTTCATCACCTGCAAACCTCAGTGTTCCCTCGGTTATGAAATCTTACTTGAGTCCTGTCTTAAACCATTTCTGGGGTTTGCATATTATGAATATTCTCTACTTGGGACATATTTGATACATGTGGTAACTTCTGAGAACATAACTCCCCATCGAAACAGTGTCTATCCACCCATGAAGTCAAGGAGTAAAAGCAAACAATCTGAATCCAATTCAGGATTATTCTCCCCAGGACTTTCAAAAGCATAAAACAAGGCGAGGAAATTCTAGGCCAGAGACCAGATCTGATAAATGGTTTAAATTTCATTTAACCCAGGACAAATCTAAAATGACATACCTACTGGTTAGTGCTTTGTTTATTTATTTATTAAGACACTTTGTCACTCAGGCTGGAGTGCAGCGGCACGATCTCGGTTCACTGCAGCCTCGACCTCCCAGGTTCAAGCAATCCTCCCACCTCAGCCCCACAAGTAGCTAGGACTACAGGTATACGTCACCACACCCGGCTAATTTTTGTATTTTTTTTGTAGAGACAGGGTTTCACCACGTTGCCCAGGTTGGCTGGTTAGTACTTTAAAATGAACACAACCAATTTCCAGGTAACTGAAAAATCTCAGCATCCTAACAGAACCACCCTCAATCCCTAGCATTTGGATGTAATGCCACTTCTCAAATAAGGAATCATAAGTGCAAAAAAGAAATTCATTTGTGAGGGGTGGCTGTGAGGATGAGAGCTATGATGGTACCTGGCTGTGCTGTGGGTAGAAATGACATTGCCCAGTCGTCATCGCATAGCCCTGTATCTTGCTAATTTAAGCTACCCACACCTGTTAACTTGAGTGTACTCCCACCATCCATTCTAAAAGCAATCTGGGCCATGTGGATTAAAATTTCTACTTCACCTGCTGTAACCAAGAGGTAGATGTCGGGTGTTAGGGTCCACACAGTGGGAATGAGCACCTGCTCTGGTATCCTGGGCTGTTCCAAGGACCCACTGGGGACTGAGCTGACACCTTCTCAGCTAGGACTTTAGAACATTCATCTTGCCCAGCTTTAGTCTCAGGGCTGGGTAAAGCAGCTGAGCTTTTTGACTATAACCAAGGATGGAGCCATAAATAAGTAGATATGGTAAGTGAAAGTAAGATAATTGGTCCCAACTGGGTCAATGAGGGTCAGGACCCAAGATCAAAGCAAGCCACGAGAATGATCGCATATATCAAGCCAATCATATCCTTGGAATGAAACCAAGGAGGACAGAATCATGGCCCCAACAAAGGCCCAGGCTAGGCGTATACACCAGATAGATCTACATAGCACAGTGACTGGACAAATATAAAATGTGACTCAGGTGAAAGGAAAGCACGCCCAGAGCTACTTAGAGGTGGGAGAGATATTAAACAGGACAAGGTGAGACCTGGGTGACTACTGCTGGAGTATTAGGGATAAAGCACTAAAAAAGAATCAGATCCCTTATCTGAAACATGAAATACTAGAGGACAGCAAAGGTGGTCTACAGTTTCTCAGGAAAGAGTTCTGTAAGTGGCCAGGCACGGTGGCTCACGCCTATAATCCCAGCACTTTTGGGAAGCCAAGGCGGGCGGATCACCTGAGGTCGGGAGTTCGAGACTAGCCTGACCAACAAGGAGAAACCTCATCCCTACTAAAGATAGAAAATTAGCCAGGCGTGGTGGCGCATGCCTGTAATCCCTGCTACTCAGGAGGCTGAGGCAGGAGAATCGCTTGAACCCGGGAGGCAGAGGTTGCAGTGAGTCGAGATCGCACCATCGCACTGCAGTCTGGTCAACAAGAGGGAAACTCAGTCTCAAAAAAAAAAAAAAGTTCTTTAAAGCCAGAATTCTATGCCCAGCAATGATTATTCAAGTGTGTGGAGAAAAATAAAGACATTTCACTAAAGGGCATACAGTAATCAGTCTAATAGACTTTAACAATGGGGATAACAGAGAATTTATCCTATTGATTTTTTTAAAAAACTAAATTAGAAGAAAAATTCAAGACAGATATAAAAATCAGAGTAACAATTAAACCTGGGTATATATTTGTTCAAATACAGAATACATGTTCTTTTCCAGTGCCTGCAGAATATTTCTCAAAAGTTATCATGCAATATGCCACAAAGAAAATCTCAAAATTCCAAAATGCAAAAATCATATAGGCCATATTTATGACTGAAATGCAATAAAACTAAAAATTAACATGATAATCTAAGAGAAAATCTTTTTAAAAATATTATTCTAAATAATACAGACAATTTAGAGGGCCTGGCATGGTAGCTCATCCCTGTAATTCTAGCTCTTTGGGAGGCCAATGTGGGAGGGTCACCTGAATCCAGGAGTTTGAGACCAACCTGGGCAACACAGTGAGACCCTGTCTCTACAAAAAATTTAAAAACTTAGCCGGGCATGGTGGCACACACTTGTGGTCCCAGCTACTCCTTAAGGGGCTGAAGTGGGAAGATCACTTAAACCCAAAGAGTCTGCAGTTACAGTGAGCTATGATCACACCACTGCACCCCAGCCTGAGCAACAGAGCAAGACCTATCTCTTTAAAAAAAAAAAAAGAAAGAAAGAAAAAAACAGTATAGGCTATTTAGAAATACAAGAAACTGAGACATTAAAACCTAAGGAAAACAGGCAAAGCAAAGAACCCAGGAAGATGGATTGTCTTACATGCCTTTATTAGAAATTTTTTTCTAATTGAAAAATAAATTGTTTAAATATTAAACCCAACAAGTTTAAAACATGATAAAAGAAACAAGAAGAAAAGGCTTATAAGGTAAAGGAGAAATTAAAGAAATAGAAAACAAAACAAAGAAGATGGCACAGATTACATCATGAAGAAAAAAAGGATT
Source organism: Papio anubis (assembly GCF_008728515.1). Classification (NCBI taxonomy): domain Eukaryota; kingdom Metazoa; phylum Chordata; class Mammalia; order Primates; family Cercopithecidae; genus Papio; species Papio anubis. The sequence goes on along the minus strand of NC_044988.1, from coordinate 81,871,635 downwards.
TAAAGAAATCATTTATTTAGCACCTCCTAACTTCCAAGTACTGCATGCCAGGTGCTAGGGATATGTTTCATATGTTGAAAAGGACCAACATATGCTGTCTTGATCCAAACCACAGATGGTCTAAAAAGGATTCCTAGAAGGAAAACTCAGGACATCAGTATTTCTAGCTTCCATTTTTATTCTTTATATTTTGACTTTGTTCTTATTGGGAACTAAAAATTAACATTTATTTGTATTCAGTATTTTCTTGATGGTCTGGATTTCCTCTTTTAGAATCACTTACAGTGTATAATTACTGTGAAAAATTCACTGATTTCTCAGTTTCAACACCCTGTTCATTTCTCTGTTTCTTCATTTTCTTTTCAATCAGTGCTTCTGCTTCTTCTGCCATTCTCCTATCTATAGTTTAAGTTTGGGGATATTAATTTATACAGAATACCACAGCTCTTACTGTAAAAGTTAACCTAGGACCAATATAGCCACTCACTTGGAGTAATACAGAGTATCATGTAGATGATGGTAAAAGCATCGAGCATATGCTGTTGCTTTATCAGACCCAATAAATAATGCAGAACTAATGCAATATATCAATTTCATTCGGCCTCTAGTTATTTGAGACTATACTACATTCATTCTCTTATCTACAACTGAAGGTAGTACTTCTACTCAAAGCCAGTGCTAAAGACTGAATTAGATTTCGTTAGCAGTAATATGCACATAGCATGTTCATCTACCTCCATCTTTTCCATTTTCCATCTTAAGTGTTTTGGAAATGCAAAAGCAAATTAATTTGCCATCTCCTTACTACTAACCAATTTAATCCATCAAGCACAGTGTAAAATGACGAAGAACTGCTTTCAGTTTGCTATTTTCCCATACATACAAAACTTAAGAACTCCTTGATCTTAATTAAGATGACATATCACCAAGGGGACTGACCCCCTCTTTTCTATTATACTAGTCCACTTCCTGCAATATTGTATAATTAGGAACAAGAGACAAGCTGATGTATTTATATCAGCACTTACTGAAATACTAATTAAATGCTATAATAATACAACAATTACATGAACATAATCTACTGGGGTCCAATTAATACCATATAGTTACTGATTGTTTTATCAGAAACAAGTTGGTACAGAAATCTTTTAACTCCAAAAGGTACATCAGCATTTCTCACTGTTATGATTTGCAGCAATCATATGTATCTGCTGGAAAAGCCTCAAAGAACTGAAGGATTTGGGATTTGTTTTCCTAATCAGCATGCCTATTTTGCCTCTCTTACACTGTAATTATTAGTTCAGTAATCACTGAGCACCTACGTACCAAGCACTAAGGAAGGCAAACCTAGGTAAATTAATGTTCAAAAAAGACACAAGGATAATTCAAAACAATGAATTCCTAAAAGCCTAAAAGTCATCTATGTCTTCGATAAAGCTTTTGTTACTGTAAAATTATATTTAAATACTTGGTGCATATGATATCCTGGTGATAACCATCATGTAAAAGCTACATCATAAAACTTCCAATCAGACCCTAAAATAGTTTGGGAAGCTATGAGCGTAAGTTCAGACATCATAAAGAAACACCCAATTTGTCTTCAAGCTCATGTAAGTATGATAATAGCATATATTAGTAAAAAACACATGTTTCACAGAGCAGTCCACAGAGAAATCATGAGCTAGTCTGGGCATGATGGCTCATGTCTGTAATCCTAACACTTTGGAAGGCCAAGGGTGGGAGGACTGCTTGAGCTCAGGAGTTCAAGACCAACCTGGGTAACATAGTGAAACCTTGTCTCTTGAAAAAAAAATAAAAATAAATTAGCCAGGCATGGTGGTGCATGCCTACAGTCCCAGCTACTTGGGAGGCTGAGGCAGGAAAATTGCTTGAGCCCGGGAGTTTGAGGCTGCACTGAGCTATGATTGTGCCACTGCACTCCAGCCTGAGCAACAGAGTTGAGACCCTGTCTCTAAAAAAACATGAACTAAAAATAGCAAAGAATGAATTTGGTTCCAAAAACCAGTCAATAATGTTAGTTTTTTTTTTATTTTAGCTCCCCAAATGTTTATTTGGTTTCTACCAGCATCTGCTTAGTTAACTGTTTTACGTCCAAACTTGGCTACCTTTTGTCATACTGTTCTTTCCGATTTTACTTTTTTAAAAATGCCTTTATTGGAATATAACTGAAATACAATGAATTACACATATTTTAAATGTACAATTTGACAAGTTTTGACATGTAATAGCCATGAAACCATCACCATGATCAGAAAAAATGAACATACACATCACTCCGAAATGTTTCCTTTATAGCCTCTAATTCCTCCCTTCCACCCTCCCCATCTCACACTTGCTCCCAAGGCAAACACTCATCTGTTTTCCATCTCTACAAATTAGTTTGCATTTTCTAGAATTTCAAATAAATAGAATCATATGGTATCTGTTTTTTTGACCTGGCTTCTTTCACCTGACATATTTTGAGATTAATCTATATTGTTGGGTGTATCAATAGTTCATTCTTTTTATTGTTGAGAGATATGCTCTCGTACGTATATGCCACAATTATTTTATCCATTCACTTGCTAATATCCATTCACTTGCTAATAGATATTTGGATTGTTTCCAGCTTTACAAATAAGGCTGCTATGAATATTCATGTACTTATATAAGTCTTCATACATATACATGCTTTCCTTTTTCTTTTTTAAATTAGCCTCCAACTTAGTCCTTCAAACCTTTTCATTTTTTTAAGAGTCAAGGTCTCTCACTGCAGCCTTAGACTCCGGGCTCAGGTGATCCTCCTGGCTCAGCCTCCCAAGTAGCTGGGACAGCTTCCATGCGGCACCGCTCCCAGCTGCTTTCCTTTCTGTTGGGCAAGCACTTAGGGTCAGGTGGGAAGTGTATGTTTTTAACTTTCTATAAGGTGAAAACTGTTTGCCAAAGTAGCTGTACCATTTTACATTTCCACCAGCAGTGTATAAAAACTGTAGTTACTTAATATCCTAGCCAACACCTGGTCAGACTTTTTAATTCTAGCCATTCTAATAGAGATGTAATTCACTCTGGTTTGATTTGCATTTCAATGACATCGAACATCTTATCATGTGCTTACTTGTCATCTGTGTATCTTCTTGGGTCTGTTCAAATCTTTTGCCCATCCTTTTTATCTGAGTTCCTCGTTTTTTTAGTACAGAGTTTTAAGAGTTTTGTGTAAAGTCTAGATACAAATCTTTCATTGTATAATTGGCAAAATATTTTCTCCCAATGGTTTGTATTTCTATTCTCTTAAGAGTGTCTTCCAAAGAGCAGAAATTCTTAAATTTTCTGAAGTCCAATTGATCAAATTTTACTGTTATGAAATTTTGCTGGTGTCATCTCTAAGAAATCATTGCATAATCCAAGGTTACAAAGATTTTCTCCAATGTTTTATTCTAGAAATTTTACAATATTAGGTATTAAATTAATCCTATGATCCGTTTTAACTTTTATATATGGTACACGGTATAGACTGAAGTTCACTTTTTAGAAGTGCAAAAGGTTTACTGGAAAAAAATTTTCACAAATAAAATGAAGTTCACTTTTTGCATATAGATATACAATTCTTCAAGCACCATTTGTTGAAAAGATTATCCTTTTTCCACTGAGTACCTTTTCACCTTTGTCAAATATCAACTGGCCACATATGTCTGTGAGTCTATTTCTGGACTCTCTATGATGTTCTACTGCTGTATTTATTCTGTTAAATTAAGTTCAGCCTAAAGCTGCCTCCTTCCACATTTGAAGTTCAGTCTAAAGGTTTCTTCCTACATAGAGAACTATAACCTAACTCGATGTGTAAACAGACTGCAACACACTCTTGTACCAATCACTGAGTTTTAGCCAATCACTGAGTTTTAGCCAAAGGCAGCCAACTTTTCAAATTGTTTTCAAGTAAGGCAAACAGGGAGCTGTAACCAATCAGCTGTTTCCATACATCACACTTCTGCTTTCTGTACATCACTCTCCTTTTTCTGTTCACAACTCTTCCACCACATGGCTGCACTGGAGCCTCTGTGAACCTGTTCTGGTTCAGAGGGACTGCCCAATTCGTAAATCATTCTTTAATCAATTAAATTCTGTTAAATTTAATTTGTCTAAGGTTTTCCCTTTAACAATTCTTATACCCGGGCGCGGTGGCTCAAGCCTGTAATCCCAGCACTTTGGGAGGCCGAGATGGGCGGATCACGAGGTCAGGAGATCGAGACCATCCTGGCTAACACGGTGAAACCCCGTCTCTACTAAGAAATACAAAAAATAGCCGGGCGAGGTGGCGGGCGCCTGTAGTCCCAGCTACTCAGGAGGCTGAGGCCGGAGAATGGCATGAACCCGGGAGGCGGAGCTTGCAGTGAGCTGAGATCCCGCCACTGCATTCTAGCCTGGGCTACAGAGCGAGACTCCGTCTCAAAAAAAAAAAAACAATTCTTATACCAGTAGCACACTGACTTGATTACTGTGCCTTTATAATAAGTCATGAAGCCAGGAAATGTAAGTCCTAAAACTTTATTCTCTTTTTAATGTGTTTTGCTCTAAATCCTTAGCATTTCTGTAAGAGCTTTAGAATCAGTTTGTCAATTTCTACTAAAAACTTTGCTGAAATATTAACTGAGATGGCAATGAAACTACAGATCAAGTTGAGTAAAACTATCAATCTTAACAATATTGCATCTTCTGAACCATAAAAACAGTATCTCTCTTGACTTATTTAAGCCTTTTAAATTTATATCAGCAATGTTTTACAGTTTTTAGTGCATAGATCTTACATGGATTTTATTAGCCTTATCTCTAGTTAGTGTTTTTGATGTTATTACAAATGGTATTTGCAAATGTCAATGTTCAATTGCTTGTTACTAATATATAGAAATACAACTGACTTTTTTTTTTAAGAGACGGGGTCTCACTGTGTTGCCCAAGCTTGTCTCGAACTCCTAGGCTCAAGTGATCCTCCTGCCTTGGCCTCTCAAAGTGCTACAACAATTAACTTTTATGTATTGAATTTCATCTTGCAACCTTCCCAAATTGATTAATTAGTTCTAGAATTTCTAGTATTTCTTCTGTACATTCCACAATATTTGCTACATAGATAATCATGTTGTCAGTGAATACAGACAGTTGTACTTCTTCCTTTCTAGACTGAATTTTCTTCCCTAAATCTGAATTATTTTCCTTTATCTTCCTTTATTTCACTGTCTATAAACTCCAGCACAAAGTTGAATGTTCTCGATCTTAGGGAAAAGCATTCAATCTTAAATTATTAAACATGAAGTTAGCTGTAGGTTTTTCATACATGCCTTTATCAGGTTGAAAAGATCTCTTTTATTCCACAGTTTGCTAAGAGTTCTTTTTTTTTTTAATCAGGAATAGATGTTTGATTTTGTCAAATTATTTTTCATCTACGGCAATCAAATGATCATACGGTTTTCTTTTTTAGCCTCTTAATATAAATTGCTTTCCTGAGTTTTGAGTGTTAAATCAAGCTTGCATTCCATACATTTACTTGGTCATGATGTGTTTTTCTTCTTATGAATTGCTGGATCATTTGTTAAAATTTTGTCAGGTATTTTTATAGCTATGTTCATGAGAAATATTGGTCTATACTTTTACTTGTAATATGCTTGCCTGGTTATGGTGTCTGTACTATAGAAACACAAGGGAAGTATTCTTTCCTCTTTAATTTCTTAGAAGAGTTAGAATATAATTAATACCATCTCTTCCTTAAATGTCTGGTAGAATTCCATAGCAAAGCCATCTGTGTCTGCAGTTTCCTTTGTGGGAAGGTTTTCAACTACAAATTCAATTTCTATAACAGATACAGGACTACTCAGGTTTCTATTTCTTCTTGAGTGAGATCTGGTGGTTTGCGCTGTTCACTGAATTTATCCATTTTATATAAGTTGTCAAATTTACTGGCATAAGGTTGACCGTAACAGTCTCTTATTATCCTTTTAATATCTGTAGAATTTATATTGATATTACCTCTCTCACTGGTAATCTGCATGTCTCCTAATTTTTGATTAGTCTGGCTAGATATTTGTATTTTTAAAAAATTTTAAATTAAGCTTCTCAAAGAACCAGTTTTTGGTTTATTTTCTATTCCATTTCACTGATTTATGCTCTGATATTTCTTCTACTTTTTTTGGTGTCATTTACTGTTTGTTTAGTATTCTAATTTCATAAGACAAAACCTGAGGTCATTGACTTTATTTGCTGTAATTTTCCCCAAAGTACTACTTTAGCTATATTCCACAAATTGTGATGCCCTGTCTTCACTTCTTTATGTAGCTTAGATTTTATGGTATATCATTTAAAATAATCCTTTGTACACACTCAATTCTCTCAACCCTTTTTTGCTTCAGCACAATTTACTGACTGCTTTCACATCAAATTTAAGACCACTAAACTCAAATGGATCCTTAGTGCATTATACTCGTCTCCCTAATCCAGTGACTCTCAAACTTTTCTGTACATCAGAATAGCTTGTTAAAATACAGACTGTCCGTCCTCACCCCCAGAGTTTCTGATGCAGTATGTATGTCTGGGATGGATCCCAAGAATGTGCATTTCTAACACATTCTCAGACGATACTGGTGCTGTTGGTCCAAGGATCACACTTTGTTCAAATCCATATTTACTCTCCCACTTTCCTAACTGAACATCTCTTCAAATCTCCAATTCCTTTTGCCCCATCCTCCCTCTTACTGAGAAAACAGAAGCAAGCAGCAGATAATTTCCACATGCTCTCAATGCCACATCTACCTGCCTACCTCTCTTGACACCATCCCCTGCTTGATCACTCTGTTCTATCTGTAAAAATCTTCCTTGCTTTTTTGCAAACGCATCAACATTGTCCCCACTTCAGGGACTTTACACTGGCTGCCTGGAATGCTCTTCTCCCCAGATAGTTACACGATTTGCTTCTTCACAACCTTTAGATCTGCGTAAGTGTCTCCTTATTAGAAAGGCCCACCAAGACTACTGTACAAAAATTAGCAAACCTCCCCTACACATGCCTGGCACTCCCTATGCCCCTTACACTGAAGTGCTTTTCTCCATGGTACTTATTATCACCTGACAGTATACTTTGTTGTTTATGTGTCCATTATCTATGTTTACCTACGTGGAGAATTTGGGTAGAAGAGAGGTATAAACAGCCGAATTCTTTGGAATTAAAGCGATTTAATGATAAGAGAAGAGACAGTATATGTAACCCATTTATCTGAGAAACCCGTGAAAGAGGGAAACAGGGACAAGGAATGGCAGGCTCAAGCAGAGACTTCTTAAGATGCAAAGGCAGATCTGAAAGCACTGGTGCCAGGATCAGTGTACAGAGAAATTTTAAACACGATGAAGACTTAAAGGATGTGTGGGAATCAAGACGGCTTAAATATCTCAGAGAATTGGGCTCGCAGAGATTTTTGCTTTTGCTTTTAAGGCAGGTATCTACTGAGAGTTGACTGTATGCAGGGCGCTATGGGGAAACAGTTCGTGCTCACTGTGACATTTGATTCAGTTAATCTTCACAACAACCCTAGGAAGTAGGAATTACCATCCAGGCCTTTTTGCACACAATCAGAGACATCCCACTGACAGATCTGCCCACTATAAAAATACCACACCAGCTTCTCCTCCCAAACAGTTTCATCCTTCCTTTCTCCCTTACCTTACTTACAACTGATCTTACAAGGTCTCCAACTCCAGGGTCTTGTGCAGTCAAAGATCTTAGGAGCAAATTTGTGTGGAAGGGGCTGAACCACTTCCTTAAGCACTCAGAGGGTTATTAAGCTGCCTACACAGGTAATGAACCGCTTATGCTCAGAGAATCCAGATGCCACCCTGACTCACACAAACCACCTCTGTTGACCGACTCCCAGTGTCTTCATGTTAATTCACCCTCTGTTGAGCTCTTGGAGCTACTCCACATATTTTTTCATCACAGCGGCTTCTCCATATCTTTTCTTCCCAATCTTCTTAGTTGCCCAATTTCACTCTCATCCCCTCCACTTTCAGGAAAAGCCTCCATTCACCAAAAACAGAGGGCAGCCAACAGAAAATGTTTCAACCTCTCTTTCTTCCACTTCAAACTTTCAACTTATTCTCAGGAATGTTCTTCTCCTCTACTGAATCACTATTCCTGGAAATGGTGATAAATGTATGGCTTCCTTTTCAACATCCATAATCCTTTTTGCCTTACTTTACTTATTACACTGACTCGCACCTCCCAAACAATGGTGAAAATAAATGTCCTCATCTTGCTCCTGACTTCACCTGCAGGCCTTCAGTGTTTCCTCATTTGGACATCTTCAGTGTTTCCCCATCAAGAATGGGCCTGGCGGGAGGCCGAGGAGAGTGGATCACCTGAGGTCAGGAGTTCAAAACCAGCCTGGCCAACATGGTGAAATCCCACCTCTATTAAAAATACAAAAATTAGCCGGGCATGGTGGCACGCACCTGTAATCCCAGCTACTTGGGAGGCTGAGGCAGGAGAATTGCTTGAACCTGGGAAGTGGAGGTTGCAGTGAGCCAAGATCGTGCCATTGCACACTCCAGCCTAGGCGACGCAGCAAGACTCCGTCTCAAAAAAAAAAAAGAACGGGCCTGGCTTGGCTTCTTACAAGGATGCTTATTTTAAATGTCTCAAGGATAGAAATTCTCTGTGATAAGCTTTCTCCATACACTATTCTGCTAACACTGACCAAAATAGATAAATAAATAAAATAAATGTATCTACATTGCTCTTTTTAAAATTTTTTACCATATGTTATCTTTCGAGGCATTTTAATCACAAGTCAGCTATTTCTTGAAATGTTTTAGTATCTTCTTTATCAAATAATTTTCTTTCTGAAATGACTATAAATGCAGGCTATGTTTGCTCATTTTGCAAAAGTACTATATCAGTGAATGGCCTATAAAAGTGAAAAAATTTTAAATTGAACCACACAGTTTAACTAGCGGCCAGCAGGGCCAAATAGTCTTATAAAAATCTTACTTAAAAAATTAGACAATCAGCTTTATGGTACAAACCAGGCAACAGAAAACCGATTTCAAAAATAATCCTCAGATGTTTAATAATGTATATTTTTACAACATGACTTTCAGCTGTTGTTTCACCTTTTAGCTAGGCTGAATCTGATTTTAACCATGCTTCTGGCATTGTATATATATGCAGGGAGCAAATGCAATCTATTGAAGCGAAGCAGTGTGTGTAAAAGGGCTCAATTAAATGGTGGAATGTTTCTTGTAAATTAAAGCCCTATTGAATAATCATCTTCCATGCAAATTATCTTTCTTAGGGTGTTCCAACAATGTGCCATCATCGTATGTAGCTGCTTTAATACATGCTTATTTGTAATGCTTGACATAATGAATTCTCCCTCTTTATTCCCTTAGAAATGAGAACGAGAATTTAAGCTTTTTAATTTTTCCTTGCTAGACTGCCTTTGTGAATACACTAGTAAGACACTATTTTTTCATAACCTACAGTGCAGAAGAATGATTTAACTAGATGCATACTAGTAGTATATTTGTCCAAAAAAGCAAGTTAAATGGATTTCTGATGGAAAAATAGCACGTTAATCTCTCCTTTCTCAAAAAAGTAAATTTTCCCTGGAAGCTCAGAAGCTCAGACTCCTAATCCTTTTCAAGCCTGTAAGATTTCTACTCTTAAAAGAAAGTCATATGCTAAAATGTAAATACAGAAAACAGAGACTGTTTGCCTAATGCATCAAGAGAGTTCACATATCTCCTAAAATGTACACAAAATTATAGGCTATATATATAGATATGTATTGAATAAGAAAGGAGTCCAAAGATTTTATCCAATTCTCAAAGGGGTCAAAAACCCACAAAAATATTTAGAATTACCACATAAAGCTAAAAGATAGAATCTCGCTTATAATCTCAGCAGTTCAGGAGGCTGAGGCAGGAGGACTGCTTGAGCCCAGGAAGTCAAGATCAGCCTAGGAAATACAATGAGACCTCATCTCTTAAAAAAAGAAAGAAAGAAAAACAGATACAGTATCTTAGAGTTATACTTTGATCTTATAGGTATAGATGTTTGATTGATATCACGCAAAACAAAAATTCCCATTCAAAAGAACCAAACTGGCCAGGCACAGTGGCTCAAGCCTATAATCCCAGCACTTTGGGAGTCCAAGACAGGAGGATCACTTGAGGTCAGGAATTCAAAACCAGCCTGTGCAACATTGTGAGGCCCTATCTCTATAAAAAATAAAAAATTAACCAGGCGTAGTGGCACATGCCCATAATGCTAGCTACTCAGGAGACTAAGGCAAAAGAGTAACTTGAGCCCAGGAGTTCGAGGTTACAGTGAGCAGTAATCGCACCACTGCACTCCACCCTGGATGAGAGAGAGAACTTGTCTCCTAAAAAAAGAAAAAAAACAAACCTAAACCTAAAATACTCAGTCAATTTCACACATCTTTCCTACACATTCTCTTATATGCATACGACATATCAACCTAAGCCCTGAAAAAAGTGACTGGCAAAGGATACAGGGGCTATTTGAGAGTCATATGCCACTCCTTGGACCAGAGCCTAGCGCATCGGCAGAGAGTTGGGATTGAAAGACAAATTCAGTGTCACAATTTCATGCTTCATCTGGGTCTCTGTAATGTATGGCCTCCTTCCCTCTACCCACAAATACTTCTAAAAGTCCTTAGCTTAACTATTAACTAAATCATAAATTTTGAATTGCACTTAGAAAATTTTTCTCAGAGGTCTAATGTAATGGCCTAGAAATATTCCAAGTTCAATTAAATACCACAATTGCTACAATAGCAATGACCACGGAGTATGTAAGTATCTGGGTCCCGTTATGAACTCACTACCAAACCTAACACACTTCTAGTTAAGCATAATCTCAGGTTCTATTCAGAATTAATATGCCCACAGAAACCCTAAATTACAACCCATGACTCGGCAAAAAAAGGCAAAAACTTTCTAATAAAGCTAGTGTGGCAGAAACACTGCAGACTATATCTGCATGTATCCAGCTGTGTTTACCAAAAAAAAAAAAAAAGGCAGCAGTTTGAGCACATAAAGACCTCTGAAATTTTAATACTTAAGAAAATAGTATCAGCACTGCAAAAAGATTCCCTATTTTTTCCAGTAAAAAAAGTAATAGAAACTTGTGCAACCCCCAAGTACCCAAGTAGTCACAAACATGTATAAACACGTAACACATCAGGGACACACTACACATATAAAATTATCCTTAATTATCATGAAGAAAAAACATTCTAACATTTGTTTTTTTGCTTTGTTTTGTTTTGAGACGGAGTCTCGCTCTGTCACGGAGGCTGGAATGCAGTGGCGTGATCTCCGCTCACTGCAAGCTCCGCGTCCCGGGTTCATGCCATTCTCCCGCCTCAGCCTCCCGAACAGGATTACAGGTGGGATTACAGGCGCCTGCCACTACGCCCGACTAATTTTTTGTATTTTTAGTAGAGATGGGGTTTCACCCTGTTAGCCAAGATGGTCTCTATCTCCTGACCTCGTGATCCGCCCACTTCGGCCTCCCAAAGTGCTTGGATTATATGCCTGAGCCACCGCACCTGGCCTCTAACATTTGTTTTTACAAACTGTCACAGTACTCTAAGTTAAATTTCATTTTTCTCCATACTTCAGATTTTACCAAAAGCTTTACCCTACAGTTCAAAAATTATAGAAACAAATAATTTGTTCATTCTTAATTATATTCATTATATGAGTTCAGTGGTCTTCTGTCTCTTTGATATTAAGGGACATTCAAATGCTAGAATTTGGCGACACATTTCAAAGGAAAGGGGTACATGCTCACTCTCTGTTCTCTATTTGATCCCCCTTCACTGCTGTTTGTCAGTTTAAATCGAACTTTTTATTGCCCTGACCTATATACTCACAAAGCAAAGTTCTTGCCTGCTCCAGTAAACAAGCAATCTTTCCTACAGCTGCCTGGACCCCATGCTTTTGCCTGGACCCCATGCTTTGCCTTTCATCACCTAACCACTCAGGCCGTTTACCTAAATCACAGGATTTCTCCAAATGAAATGAAAGTAAATATCCTTTTCAACAAAATTTGATAACCATCTGTGAAGTGCTACAACAACATACAATTTGAAACCACTATACTAATTAAAATTAGCTTTAAAATGTTCTTAATACATTACTACATTGCCTGCAAAGTCAAAATAGAGACATATATAAACTTTACACCATACAATTCAAGGATTTGTTAAGCTTAATTTTCTCTGCTATCTAGTGTTCAAATATACTCTCTTCTAGATATTTAAGCCTCAGTAATAATATAACCAATGTGCCTGGCACTGTACCCACACGAATTCATCTAATCCTCATGACAACCCTATAGGCTATATACTTAGTATTATACTCATTTTATATATGCAGAAACTAAAACACTGAGAAGTTATGTACTAATAAGGACGAGAAACAGGATTCAAAACCGGGCAGTCTGAGTCCAAAGTCTGGTCTTAACCAGGGTGCTAGCCTAAAGAACTCATTATTGGAAGAATAAAATCATGTCATTTTCAGCAACATGGATGAAACTGGAAGTCATTATCTTAAGTGAAATAAGCCAGGCACAAAAAAGAAGTATCACATATTCTCACACATGGAAGCTAAAAAATTTGACCACATGGAGGTGGAGAATGGAAAGACAGATAACAGAGACTGCGAAAGATGAGTGAGGGGACCAAGGGGAGGTTGAAGAGAACTGGTTTAAAAGGTACACATAGAATAAGAAGGAATAAATTCAATGTTAGATGGCAGAGTAGGGTGACGATCTTCAACAAAAATGTATTGTACTCCAGCAACAGACATGCTAAATACCCTGACTTGATCACTACGTATTATACACATGTAACAAAATTTTACATGTACCCCATAAATTTGTATAAATAAAAAATATATAGACATCTACACATATATACATATACATACGTACATACATATATAATATTTCATTATTGGCATCATATTTGCTATAGTGGTTTTGGCGCTGAGAAGATTTGCACAAAACAGACTCAGATTTCATCATTTTCAAAGATTTTCTTGTCATAATCTTATCATAAAGATAAGATTAGGTAAATCATGAATCACAAAAATCACTCCAGTGCTGGATAACCTGATTAAATGGCGATGAAACATACAATGAAAAGGAACTAGAAGCTAGAGTTCCTTCATTTCTCCAGATCATTTCCCCATCTGTAATAAGGGGATTAAAAATAGATAATCTATTTTTACTAGATAAAAGGCAGGGCATGGTGGCTCACACCTGTAATTCCAGCACTTTGGGAGGCTGAGGCCAGCAGATCACCTGAGGTCCGGAGTTCTCATGAGACCAGCCTTGCCAACATGGCGAAATCCCGTCTCTACTCCAAATACAAAAATTAGCTGGGGGTAGTGGCATGCACCAGTAATTCCAGCTACTCGAGAGGCTCAGGCATGAGAACTGCTTGAGCCCAGGAGGTGGAGGTTACAGTGAGCCAAGATCGCACCACTGCACTCCAGCCCAGAATGAGACTCTGTCTCAAAAAAAAAAAAGATAATCTCTACAGTTCCTTCTGGTTCAAACCCTGAAAGATTAATACATAATTAAAGAGCCAACAACTCCTTAGATGATTTAAGACACTGTTGCCCACCATCAATAAAGTCAGGTTACAATCAACTTGAGAAAGACCTAAGTACTTGATTTCTAAGGTATTAAAAGACAGAAATATGCAAAATACTTCGTCTTTAATTATGCTTTTTATTATAAAATATAACCAAATTATAGAAAGTATGGCAAATATATATATAATTTATAACCCCAGCACATTAACACTGTTAGCATTTTAGGGTATTTTCTTCCAATCTTTTCCTTATGCATAGCTTTGCATGATAGTCATGATCAGGGAGGGAGGGAAAATGGGAGAAGAAAAATTCTTTTTATTTCCTACTTGAACAATTTTTAATAGGGATTTTTCATTTTGCCAGAAGGTTCTACATGATCTGCCCTACCCACCACCACCAGCAATTACCTGTCCAAACTCTTGCAACTCTCTTCCCTTGAAGCTCTCCCCTCCTTCCCTCTAGTGTAGCCCTTGATTTTTTTTTTTTCTTTGAGACAGGGTCTCGCTTTGTTGCCCAAGCTGGAGTGCAGTGGTATGAACACAGCTCATTGCAGCCTCAGCCTCCCTAGTAGCTGGGACTACAGGTATGCAACACCACATTTGGCTAATTTTTTTAATTTTTTGTAGAGAAGGGGTCTTGTTTCCCAGTTGGTCTCAAACTCATGGGCTTAAGCGATCCTCCTGCCTTGGCCTGCCAAAGTGCTGGGATTAAAGGAGTTAGCCACCGCAACCACCCAGCCCTTGAAATTCTTGTTCCTAGAACATATCAGGGCACATTTCCAACTGACCCTTTGTGTTTGCCATTCCCTTTGCCTCAAATGCTCTTCCCCCAGATACCTGCATGTCAAGCCCTCTTACTTAAGTCCTTACTCAAAAGTCACTTTCTCTGTGAAATATTCCTTGGTAACCCTAATCTAAAATGTCAAGACCTTACCCTGAAATATTTCATATCCCTCTTTCCTGCTTTTCTTCTTCCTTCTTAGCACTTACCCTTTACATGTTATTTTACTTGTTTCTTCTCTATCTCCACTACTAAAATTTAAGCTCTATGAGGGCAAGTATTTTGTTTTTACTGATTTCCTAATATCTAGAAAAGTACCTAACACACGGTGAATGCCCATTAAATATCTGTTGGTTAAACAGTCCCTATAATCATCATTGTAAACGGCTAGATCCAGTTTTATCAAGGATTTAGCCAATAATTCCCCTACTGATGGACATATTGGTTACTGCCAATCTTTTACTATTCTAAATAATGCTCGAATGCAGGGGTCAGCAAACTTTTTCTGGAGTAAGTCAGATAGTAAATATTTTCTGCTTTGCAGGATCTCTATCATAACTACTCAATTCTGCCACTGCAGCACAAAAGCAGTCACAGACAACAAATGGTGTGGGGTTGCAGCAGACAAAATTTAGACTGCTTCACTGAATGTTTTTGTGCATGTATCTCTATCTTTTCAATTATAATTACTAGATAAATTGGTATAAATATATTTATGGCTCTTAACATACTGACAAATTGCTTTTCAAAATGATAATCATGGAAAGCGGGACAACTAGAACATTTACACACCGCTGGTGTCGGTGCCAGTATAAACTGATATAATTACTTTGGAGAACACATTAAAGCTCAGCATATATACCCTATGACTCAGCAATCTGTCAGGATATTTATTTTGTTTCAGAGGAATTGTGTTAGATACTGGGAAAAGCATGAGGAATAAATAATGTCTTGTTTATTATCTGAGTACTAGTCACATGTATTCAATTTGTAAGTTAATCAACTATACACATTGATATGTTCATCTTTTGTAAGTATATTATACTTCAAAGTTTTATAAGAAAACAAGGATGCCATATTCCCATCAGCAATACATATGAGAATAACTTCCTCCCCTCCTCCTTTCTACTCACCACACAATGGGTATTATTTCACTTTATATTTTTGCTGATTTGATAGTGTTTAAAAAAAGCTTCTGGATTGCCATAGTATTTTGTCTGTGATTATCATGGAGGCTAAACATTTCTCTTCTATAAATGGCTCTTCATTTTATCTATTATTCATTAGGGTTTTATTATTTTTTTGTAAATCGTGAAAATAAAACAATACAAGGTCATAAAGACATCAACTCTTTGTCTATCATATTCCTGCAAGTATTTTCTTTTTGTTTGTTTTTTCAAGAAAGAGTGATTTTTAGTAGGGCCTGCTCCATGTGAGCCCCCATGCTGGACCCACTAATGAAGAGTTATTAGAAGCCATAGATGGGAGTTGGGGTCTAGCATTAGGGTTTCGAATCTTGGCTCTTCTGTGCAGTCTGCTGTGTGACCTCATGCCCTTCCTGTCTCTCTATGCCACAGTTTTCTCTGCCTGAAATGCTTGGCTACCAGCTCTGCAAGGTGTTGGTTCCTCTTTATTTTTTAAATCTGAAATGGAAGATTTTCTTCTTAGACCAATTGAAGACTTGACTGAAAGAGGCCTTCCTTGTTACTCTCCATTGCAGCCCTGGTTGGCTGCCTTCTTGGCAGCGTTCTCACTTTTCAACTTGGTTTTATTTTGTTTTTTCAAGAAACAGGATCTTGCTCTGTTGCCCAGTCTAGAGTGCAGCGGCGCCATTATAGCTCACCATGGTCTTGAACTCCTGAGCTCAGGTGATCCTTCCACTTCAGTCTCCCAAGTAGCTGGGACTATAGGCATGAGCCATCATGACTGATTAATTTTTCTTTCTTTTTTTTTTTTTTCTGTAGAGACAAGGGTCTTGCTGTGTTGCCCAGGCTGGTCTCAAACTCCTGATCTCAAACAATCCTCTCACCTCAGCTTCCCAAAGTGTGCTCCTTCCTTTTTAATGCCATTGTTTTATTTAAAAAATAAAGTTTTTTGAGTTTTTTTGTTTTGGAGACAAGGTTTGGCACTGTCACCCAGACTGGAGTACAGTGGCATGATCATAGTTTACTGCAGTCTCAACCTCCTAGGCTCAAGAGATCCTCCCACTTCAGCCTCCCACCTTAGCCTCCCAAGTAGCCAGGACCACATGTGCATGCAACCATGCTGGGCTTTTTTTTTTTTTTAAGAGATGGGGGTCTCCCTATGTGGCCCAGGCTGATCTTGAAACTCCGGGGATCAAGCAATCCTCCTGCCTCAGCCTTCCAAAATACTGGGATTACAAATGCGAGCCACCAAGCCCAACCAAGTTTAAACTTTCACATGGTCAAACCAACTAACCTCTTTATCAGTGCACCGTTTTTCTCAAAAATATTATACAGAACTACATTTTTTTATATTCAACAGAATATTGTTTATTATGTAATGTGCAAGGACATGCTTATCTCTCAAGCCAATAGTATGTTCTTAGATGACTAAATAAAGTAACTGTAAAATATCTATTTGATAATTAACAGGAAAGCATCAAATAAAAATAATACTAAGCTGACCACGGTGGCTCATGTGTGTAATCCCAGCACTTTGGGAGGTCAAGGCAGGAAGACTGCTCAAGCCCAGGTGTTCGAGACCAGCCTGGGCAACACAGTGAGACCTTATCTCTAAAAAAAAAAAAAAAAGAAAAGAAAAAAAATTAAATGGTATTAAGGTTAATTAATAGGATAAATTTTGATACCAAAAAAATAATTTGTAAAGCCAGGTGTGGTGTTTTGCCTGTAATCCCAGCATTTTCGGAGGCCAAGGCAGGCAGATCACTTGAGGTCAGGAGTTCGAGACCAGCCTGGCCGACTTGGCGAAACCCCATCTCTACTAAAAATACAAAAATTAGCTGGGCGTGGTGGTGCACACCTGTAATCCCAGCTACTCAGGAGGCTGAGGCACAAGAATCGCTTGAACCAGGAGGTGGAGGTTGCAGGGAGCTGAGATCGCACCACTGCACTCCAGGCTGGGCGACAGAGTGAGAGACTGTCTCAAAAATAGTAATAATAATAATAATTTTATTAAGAATATATACTTTTCAATGGATATATTCATATTCATTAACAAAATTCAAAAGGAAAATATTTCTAAGACTACACTATCATATGACCCAAACTTTTAAAGCAGAACATTCCTTAAAATGCTGCCGTGAAGGTAGAACGGGAGTACCTTCAGCTAAAATTTCACAGAAATCTTCAAAGGCTATTTACTATAGAAAACCATATGGAAGTTTCTAAAGGCAGAACTACCACAGTAATCCAGCAATCCCACTACTGAGTGTTTATCCAAAGAAAAGAAAACCAGTGTATCAAAGAAATCAGTGTATCAAAGAGATGATCTGCACCACCAAGTTTATTGTAGCACTTTCACAATAATTAAAACATGGAATCCAACCAAATGTCCATCAGTCGATTCACGGATAAAGAAAATGTGGTGTATACATACACAATGGAATACTATTCAACCATAAAAAGGAAAGAAATCCCACCATTTGCCACAACATGGATGAGCCTGGAGGACATCATGTTAAGCAAAAGTCAGGCACAGAAAGATAAATGCCACATGTTCTCACTCATATGTGGGAGTAAATTTTTTTGAGCTCATGGAAGTAGAAAGTAGAACTGTGTGTATTAGAGGCTGGGAACAGCAAAGGGAGAGGAGTGGATAGAGGCTAGTTAACAGATAAAAAATTACTGCTAGATAGGAATGAGCTCTGGTTCTGTAGCACTGTAGGATGAATATGGTTAACTACTATTTATTGCATATTTTCAAAAGGCCAGAAGAGAGGATTTTTAATGTTCCCAACACAAATAAATAATAAAATGTTTGAGGTTATGGGTGTCCTAATTACCCTAATTTGATCATTATATGTTGTATACACACATTGAAATATTACTCTGTATCCCAAAAACATGTAGAATCATTACATCTCAACTAAAAATAAAAGGGGGAAAAAAATCACTCTACACATAAAATTTATGCATTTTATGTAAGTTACACCAACATAAAAGAAACTTTAAAAGAATCTTCAAAGGTTGTTTAAACAAGATTTTGGTAAATCCGTTAATTTTATGGATTTGTAAGTTGGATTGATTGATCCTTCCTTGAATTGGCTGTAGTAAACTAGACTAAATTTATTGTAAAACTTCAGAGTTGAAAAACTTAAGCAAATTTTCCAGGGAGGGAAAAGAAAAATTTCTCTGTATCAGCTTGGGTTCATCCAGATGCCAGAAAAGGATTCCTTTGGCAGATTTCTAAAACGACTGAACCGCCACCTTTACTTAAGCTATGTTTAAAGAACATCTCTACTAAAAATGATTTTAATCTTGTTTTCTCCAGGAGATAAAGTATAGTTATATGGTAAATTCACTAATGTAGAACTCTTTGTTTTCAGAAGATGTCAGATAAAGAAAGTCAATAACTGTACCAGAATTGTCATGAAAATGTTAACAACCTTAGTCATTTAGAAAAGAATTAAACTCCCTGCAACAAATATGTATTGGCTTATCACTATAAATCAGATACACTAGAAAAGCTATTACTAATCAGATTATTGCATATCTTACCCTTTCTTGCCTGATGGTATTTGTCCCCTTTGACCAATTGGGAAAATAAGTCTTCCAATATAACAAAAAAAACCTACTTAAAAATAAATAAAGGACTCCTAAGCAAGCAAGACAACAGACTCAAATCTAATCATATGAATATGTTAGAAATGGTGGGGGGGGGGGGCAGTGGAGAGGCTGGTAGAAACAGAAACCTAAAAAGGTGATAAAACTGTATTGAACCTACACAAGTGAATACCACTGAAACTGGAAATCTGAATAAGAGTGGTGGATTTTATCGATGTCAGTGTATTCATTTGCTAGGGCTGCCATAACAAAATACTACAGACTGGGTGCCTGAAACAACAGAAGTTTATTTTCTGACAATTCTGGAGGCTAGAATTCTAAGATCAAAGTGCTGGCAGGCTTGGTTTCTTTTGAAGCCTCTCTCCTTGGCTTGCAGATGGCCTCCTCTTTGCTGTTTCCTTTACAGAGTTTTTTCCCCTGTGTGCATGTCCCTAATGTCTCTTTTTGTGTCCAAATTTCCTCTTATAAGGACACCACACTGGATTATATTAGGGCCCACTCCAACAACCTTATCCTAACTTAATCACCTTTTTAAATGCTCTAGCTTCTAAATACAGTTACATTAAGGTACTGGAGGGTTGGGGCTTCAACATACGAATTTGCAGGGACACTACTCAGCCCATAAACCGTCAATATCCTGGTTGTAACATTACAATTTTGCAAAATGTTACCACTGGGGGAAGCTGAGCAAAGCATGCAAAGAACCTCTCTGTATTATATCTTACAACTGCAAGTGGACCTACAATTATCTCCACGGGAAAAATAAAAACACCCACAGATAGGAGGATAACAAAATAAGTGAACAATAACAAAAGACAAAATGTTCAACAATATCAGGTGATAGGACAGTCCTATGGACACCAGATAAGTAGGCAGGGCTAAAACGCCCACAAAAATAGAACCTACACAGAATAAGCAACTGAGCAGATGAAGGCAGAAAAAGGAGAGTTCTAGTGATTCTAAGAGCTGGGAAAGAAGAAATTACCATCAAAAAGAGAGGATCCTTTTTAAGTGAAATTGTATCTAAGAACAACCAGTAAAGTTTCTGAGTTTCTGGGGGAGAATGCAAGACCACAAGGACCTAAGAGGCTTTAGGAAGAACACTGTGGACTAGAATCCAAATCAAACAAAGAGGCAGGAGTGGGAATAAAGGAAAGCGATACCCAAAGAAGGTTAATCTCAGAGAACATCACAGAGGAGGCCACATCAACATTGAAATATACACTCAGAAAAAGGCAGCAATAAGTGAACTTGCTAATATTTTACAATTTCACAAACAGAACCCACTTATGTAACCAGCAACCAGTTCAAGAAACAGAACCTTTCCAGCAGCCCAGAAGCCTCTACTTTCTCTGTTCTCGTCAATACTCCCCCAAGGGTAGCCCCTATTCTGGCTTCTAACAGAACAGAATGATTCTGCCTGCTTGAGGACTTTCTATATATGCAGGCATACAGTATAAGCTCTGCTCTGTCTGGCTTCTTTAGCTCAACATATGTCTGTGAGATTCACACATACTACTGCATGCAGCTGTAGACTGTTTATCATTCTCATTGCTCTACAGTATTCCGTTGTGTAAATATACCATGATGTATTTATTCAATCTGAGTCAGTTTAATATTGCTGTATAACAAATCACCTAAAAATTTAGTGGCTTAAAACAACAATTTCTTGTTTCTCACAATTGTATGTTTTCTGGGTAGTCTCTCCTCTGGTTTTCCCTGGACTTGTTCATGTGGCGACTTTTAGCTGGAAGGAAGGTCAGCTAAACTACAAGGTCAAAGATGGCCTCACTCACAAGTTTGTCAGTAAGTACTGGTCATTGGCTGGGCACCACGATTCTCTTCCATGTAACCTCTCCTACTCCCGGACATCCCTATATAGTGGTCTCAGGACATTATTCCCCGGAGGACGTAAGCACTGATCAAGCTTGTGTTGCACAATGCTTGCAAATGTCCAACTGGCCAGAGCAAGTTACACAGCCAAAGTCAGACTCACTGTGGAAGGGAACAACAATGACTGATGGCCATTTGGACAGATTTCAGTTTGGAGCAATGACAAATGTGCTATGAGCATTCTAGTCCATATATTTGGGGAGTATGGATCATAGAGTAGAACTACTGAGTCACAGGATTTGCAGCATATGTCCAGCTTTAGTAGATACAGCCATAGAGCTTTCCAAATTGCTGTACCACTTTACATTTCCATTCCAATTTACACTTCGAACAGCAGAGCAGGAGAATTTCAGCTACTCTACATCCTCATACTTGGTATTTTTTATTTTTCTCATCTAGCCATTCTAGTGAATGTACAATGGTACCTCATTTTTATTTTAATTGAGTGGCCATATTTTTAAAATACTCCAGCTAAGCAACAAAGGAGAAAATCTTCAAACCATAAAAGCAGGAAAACTATATTTGCCAATTTCCACCTCCATCACAGAAAGCTTCTCCAAAAGTACAGGTAAGACCATCTAATTTAAATATGACCAAGAGAGAACAATTAAAAAGTACAGTAAGAAAAAAGATGAGAACTGTAACATATTTCAAAATGAATAAGAGAAATTAAGAAAATAGCCAGGCACAGTGCCTCATGCCTGTAATCTCAGCACTTTGGGAGACCAAGGCAGGAGGATCACGAGCCCAAGAGTTCAAGACCAGGCTGGGCAACACAGTGAAACCCATCTTTACAAAAAAAAAAAAAAAAAATTCAGCTGGTAGTGATGGCACACATCCATAGTCCTAGCTACTTGGGAAGCTGAGGTGGGTGAATTCCTTGAACCTTGGATGACAGAGAAAGGCCCTGTCTCAAAAAGAAAAAAAAGAAAAAGGGGAAAAAATTTTTAAATGATAGAAGCTATGGAAGAACAGCATAGATCAGAAATTGAAAAACTAAAAAACGAATCTTGCCAGATAACAAGAGGATGTACAATAAGAAATGACAAAGTTCATGACAGAACAGGAAAGAAAAAACTCAGAAAGGAAGTGAAAACTAGCAAGAACACTAAACTTGATAGATAGGTGCAGTGGCTCATGTCTGTAATCCCAGCATTTTGGGAGGCCGAGGCAGGTGGATCATTCGAGCTCATGAGTTTGAGACCAGCCTGGGCGACACGGTGAAACCCTGTCTCTACAAAAAATACAAAAATTAGTAGGGCATGGTGATGCACATCTGTAGTCCCAGCTACCTGGGGCTAAACTGGGAAGATCACCTGAGTCCAGAGATGTTGACACTGCAGTAAACCACAATGGTGACACAGCACTCCAGCCTAGGTGACAGTGAGACTGTCTCAAAAAAAAGAGAGAGAGACATAGATACCACAGAAGATACATTGAAGGCACTAAAGCATAAAATAGAAAAAAATAAAGCAAATATAAAAAATAAGAATAATATTAAGGTATAGATATAAGAAGATCCAACATACATATAACAGGAGGCCCAAAAGAGAGAGAACGAAAATAATGGAACACTACTAAAAAACTATAATTGATGAAAATATGAAAAAATATTTGAGCCAATGTAATAAAAAACACTATGTATCTAGGAGAATTAACAGGGAATGGCTAACAGACATTCTAGTAAAATTATTGGCTTTAAAGATGAAAAAAAAGCCCTTGGGTATCTAGGCAAAAAGATAAAATTAAAGAAAGAAAATCATATTGGTATTAGAGTTTGACAACACATTTTACCAGAATAGAATAGGACTCAGCAAACTAAGGCCCATGGACCAAATCCAGCCCACTGCCTGGTTCTGTAAATTAAGTTTTATTGGAACAGTCATGCTAGTGCATTTACACACTATCTAGAGCTGCTTTTGCAATGCAATGGCACAGTTAAGTAATTGGGAAACCTATGACCCACAAAACCTAAGATAATTATTATTTGGTCTTTTACAGAAAAAGTTTGCCAACTCCTGCAAGAGAGTAACATTTTTAAAGATACTTGAGGGGGAAAAAATGTGAGTCAAGTATTTTTATTCAGTCAAAGTGACCTTGAACTATAAAAGCCACAGATAAACAGTGTTAAATATGAAAGGCAAGGGATACATTTCACATGAGCCACTTACAAGAATTCAGTGAACTTCAGACTACTAAATGATTACAGAAACCTTACCATAAGGACTTCTGTTGCACACTGAATACATTTAACTGTAAAACTAAGACTAACGCAAAAGTAACACAGTAGCACGATTCGCATGTGGCAAACAGACAGAATTGAGAAAACTAGGGGAACAAGAACTGACTGACCCAGGGGCTTGATTATGTATGGAAAATGGGATTAAGAATAAAGAAGGAATCAGAGATAACTCCTAAATTTCTGGACTGGGAAAATGGATGGAAGGTGGTACCAACTCACTGAGCTAGGGAATAAAAGAAAAGACACAGATTTGAAGAGGACAGTAAGTCTGGGGCATGTTGAATGTGAAATGTTTGTGGAAAATTAAGTGAATATATCCAGTCATAGTAGGACACAAAGATGTGCATTTCAGGAGAAAAGCCCTGACTAGGTATTAGATTCAGGAATCATCAGACATGTGTGAAAAGACCAAATAATGCATAACTTACCATGAGAGCAGCAAGATGAATAGCTGAAAAAAAAAAAAAGGCACCAAAAGAAACAGGTCCTCAGAACTCAGAAGAAAACAGCATTAGTGCTTCCACTGAATTTGGCCACAATAATATTCTCTAGTATTCCAAAACAACTATTAAGAATTTTGGCCAGGCACAGTGACTCAGGCCTGTAATCCCAGCACTTAGGGAGGCCCAGATAGGAGGATATCATGAGCCCAGGAGTTCAAGACCAATCTGAGCCACACAGGCTCATCTCTACAAAAAAAAAAAAAGTTAGCTGGGTGTTGGGCGTGCACCTGTGATCCCAGCTACTCAGAAGGCTGAGGTGAGAGGATTGCTTGAGCCCAGGAGGTTGAGGCTGCAGTGAGCTGTGATCACATTACTGCACTCCATCCTGGGCAACAGAAAAAGATCCTGTCTCAAAAAAAAAAAAAAGGATTTTGTACTTTAAGTCATTCAAAATAAAGCATTTAAAAACAATGAATACGAAGAGTGAAAAAACAAAAAGCCTTTATCTATTCTTAATGACTATATACAGAGCTGATCATACTGCTATGTATTTCGGCCTGGGACTCAAGTGACAAATTGACAACAGAGTAAAAAAGACATAAAAGATGAAACCGCTACAAAATTCCACAAGTGGAGTGAGGTATGTATGTACATATGTAGGGAGGTAGGTACATATGGGTGAAAGGCAGTAGGCAGAGGGGTGGACCGTGTTACGGGATGAACTGTATTCCTCTCGAATTCATCTGTTCACATCCTAAACCCTGGTACCTCAGAAGTGTGACTTATAGGGGAAGTAAGGCCTGGAATAGAGGTAATTAAGGTAAAATGAAGTCACATGTGTGGGTCCTAATCCAATATAAGTGATGTTCTTAAGAGAAAATTAGGACATACACATACACAGAGGGAAAACCAAACGAAGACACCTTAGGAAGACAGCTATCCATCAGCCAAGAGAGGCGCTTTAGAAGAACCCAACCCTGCCAACACTTTGATCTTATACTTCTAGCCTCCAGAATTGTCAGAAAATAAATTTTTGTTGTTTAAGACAACCAGCCTGTGATTCTTTGTTATGGCAGCCCTCACAAATTAATACAAGCTGAGAGGAGGAAGTAGTCCTAGCTGGTTAAGAATTCACACATATTGTCAACTCCATCCCATAAATATGAAGTCCTATAATAGAAAAAACGGTAGAGCTTTTGATACATGGTGATAATGCCTTAAATCACACAAGGAAAATATTTTTTAAATAATTAGTATTTCCAGAGGAAAATATAAGAAAAAACTGAAAGGATATAATATTTGCAATTAAAAAAGGACAGAAAAGGTTAAAGTAATATCAGTTTTGAAGAACACCAAGAATAAAAAGAGAAGTCAAGCAAGATGTATCCTATGCGTGAAATGAAAGTTAACCAAAGAGTAAATGAATCATCTAAAAACAACCCAGCAAAGCAAGGGAAAGCAATGGAAGCAACTTTGGATAATTATTTAGAATTAAAAAGAGTTGTATTTTATTTTAATGTTTAGTTAATGAATTCCTTGATGATTAACAAAAAACATTTTCAGGCCTCAAGTGAAAATATATTTCCAGTAGGTTTTAATGGAACTTTGGTTCTTTGCAGGTTTCTTAAGGAAAAAAAAAACAACAAACAAACTAACAAAAAAAACAGCTAATAATCACTAGCCATTCCACACATACTAGTTTTTGTCCTATGTCTCGAGCTAAAGAGGCCACAGATTTCCAGAGGAGAGTAAGGTGGAGGAGAAAGCTATTCTCTAACTTGCAGCAACCAAGGGGGGACTTGCTCCCTGGTGCTAGGTTGGCCAAAGTTCATGCAGAGAAGAAAAAAAGCTAGAATAGAAATTCAGCATTTTACGGTAAGATTTTTAACGTTTTTAAACATTGCTTCAACGTTTTAACATCTTCTTAAACTTTTTTAAAGTTATGGTTGGACGTGATGGTTCACACCTATAATCCTAGCACTTGGGAGGCCAAGGCAGGATGATCATTTGAGTCCAGGAGTTCAAGACCAGCCTGGGCAACACCGCAAGACCCCATCTCTACAAAAAATAAGAAAAATTAGCTGAGTGTGATGGCACATGCCTGTAGTTCCAGCTACTTGGGAGGCTGAGATGTGATCCCTTGAGCCCAGGAGTTCGAAGACGCAGTAAGCTATGGTTGCACCACTGTATTCCAGCATGGGTGATAGAGTTATGACCACATCTCTAAAAAACACAATGTTATATCTCATGTCAAAGTTGTATAATTTCTCTTTTGATACATAGTTACTTCCTTTCAGTATAACAATATCACAGTTGTCCTAGACCAGGATTCTTTGCTTTCTATACATTATTTTCAAGTGTGATAATATGTTTCTGAAATACATCTTCTTTGTCACTAGAGCCATTAGCATTACCAGTATGAACACTAATGGTGAAAAAGCTCTCCAACTGTTTTAAGTGTAAGACTTTGCAAAACAAACTTGAATACGGCTGCATAATTTGCCTTTCTCCAGAAAAGCCTATTAAACGTTGTTGGCATTGGATACAAAATCAAATTCAAAAATTTGCATTTTCAGTACTTTTGGTTTCTTGACCTTTATTTGAATTTGAGACTAAGCTTTACCAAACAACAGAATTTACACAGTAACTAGTCAACCACAGTCCTCATTATGGAATCTATGCAGTGCATTTGTTACCTAGGAAACGGACCAGAGCACAGGCAGAGTGCAATTTCAGTCTAGCAAAAGAATTCTCCAATCATGCTAGTAAATAAAGTCCATAAATCAACTAATCAGAAGCAAAGTCAAGAAGTATCACATAAGAGTTAAGCTCAATGGAAACTTTTTTAAAGGAAAA
This sequence comes from Papio anubis, assembly GCF_008728515.1. Classification (NCBI taxonomy): domain Eukaryota; kingdom Metazoa; phylum Chordata; class Mammalia; order Primates; family Cercopithecidae; genus Papio; species Papio anubis. The sequence goes on along the minus strand of NC_044988.1, from coordinate 81,844,987 downwards.
GAAACCTGTGGGGCTTCCTCAGGCAACTATGGAGATCTCTGAAGTAAATATTATGAGCAGGTTTCTTTACAAACACAAACTGTCAGAAAATAAACTGTTCAAAATAAATGGCTTCTCTCCAATCTTCAGCTTCTCTATTTTTGACAGTACTTAAGAGAAAAAGCTTCTTTAGAGCCAGCCTCATACATCTGGTACCAGAATATTAATCCAAGAATGAAATCTGCATTTTCGGCGAGCAGCATGGGGTTGGTGCTGTTGTTAAACAATGCAGGACGATGATAACGGCTAGAACGAGAGGTCACTGTCCACACCTCTCACAGCGGGACCTGCGTCCCCACTAGGCTACAAAAAAATGTGAAAAAAAGACTTGAAAGTCACAGATCTATCACAAAGAATAAAATTGTTACTTTTCAGCTTTCCATTTATTACTAATGAAAACACTAGTCATTTGAGCATTCTAGTTAACATAAAGTGGCCATTTTAAGCTTCCTGTAATGATACCACATTGATAACCAATAAACAGGAAAATGCTAGAAAAGTCCACGGATTTTAAAGCTTATCAAATTTAACTGTGGACAGCTTAGTGTTGTTTTAAAAAGAGAAGTTGGTAAATGTCAGCTATATTTAAAAATGCAGTTTTATACAAATTCAAATTTTCTGGAAGTAGCACGTATTTGTCAAAACAAGTCAAAAAATTTCAAACATGAAAAATGAAAAATAATTTATATGCCTTCCTGAACACCAACTTACCAGAAAGGAAATCAGTTGAAAATACATAAGGTTCTCTGGAATGCTTCTGATTACACTAAAATATTATTGCTAATCATACAAAAACAAAAAATTAGTATCTACTTATCAGTCAAAAAAACACACAAAAACATAAACAAAACTAGGGTGTTATCTTTTAGCCAGCCCACATAAAGACTACACTGATGATCTCAGAAAACAGTTAGGCACAACTACAACTTTGCCAAAACAATTCTCAGTACAGGCCACACTCTGTTAATGCTTAGTTACACAGTGACTCTTTGTTAAATCTTATCACTACCACTGACAGCCTTGTAAATATATAAATAAGCAATTCAATTATTAGCTTATCTTTTTTTAATACTTTAAAGAGCTAAGGAAGAGTATGTATACCAAAGTGCTGAAATTCTGAGAGTGGTCTAGAACTCCATTCCTGGATTCGCGATAAAGCCTGATTAAATTTCAGTACCTCTCCTCTTTGGGCTATTGAACGCTAGTCAAGGGCCTACCAGAGCCACATACTGAGCTCTGTGCCTCTGTGCAGAATTTAAATTCATTTACCTAATGCAGACTGGAAGTCAAAGCAGAAACCAGTAAAATTTTGTCAACTAAAAGGGACTGGCTTGATCACTGCTGGGTTTTAAGTAATGTGTGTATAAATGTACACTCCAGGCATTTACAGTATTAGGCATGCAATAATATTAATCTGTTTAACTGGGGCAAGAATCTAGGATAAATTTTTCTCCTAGAAAAAAACCACTATTTTAAGCATACTAAACTTTTTATAATGACAAAAATCAGTTTGTCTTTTAAAAAGTGCATTAAATTGTACAGTTTTCTAAATTTTAAACCTTAATGAAAATTTAAATAATACATAATTTTCCACGTTTTTCCTTCAAGTTTAGATGATAATGCTTTTTGTTTTTTTAGGAAAACCTGCATTTTCTACATATGACTGTCTATATAATTGTACGCATGGCCCCCAAAACTGCTTCTTCGTTTTTTTAATTTCCTGGGTAACTGTCAGACTTAAGTTTGTCAATATAGATTCTCACACGGGGGGCAAAAAAGAGTTTCCAGAACTGAGCAGTAGATTGAGATTAATAGTTATAAATCCATACCTGCATATTAAAAATCTGAATCTGTAAAATTTATTTTCTGGGTGCTTATTCAACCTCGTTTATCATTTGAATATCTACAAATACACAGCAACCGTTAATGAAGAAACTTAGCTAGCTAATCAAATAAGACAAATCAGAAACATTACCCTACCGTATTTTTCAAAACACGGTATCCATATCCATGCACAACCGAATCGCTGGGTTATATACATAGAATAAAATAGGAAAAGCACAATCCTAGGGGGAAAACTCAATTCTGACATTCATGATCTCATGGGTTGTGAAAGATCTCATATCTTAAATCAGTAGAAATAAAGGCTTCAGCCTGAACGGAAAGCTAGATCATTGTTTATTGCACTCCAATTTAACCTCCACCATGCAAGCTGTCACTACCTGACTGGCTTGTTAACTGTTTATTTCGTCAGGAGAAGATTCCGTCTTGCGAATCCTAACAAGTACGGGAAAAAACAAAACTTTACTCCTAAACTTCAACACACACACACACACACACACACACACACACACACAAAATATACATAATTGTAAAAATCACAGCCATGCTCATTTTTTAAAGTCTCCATCTAAAACCTTAAAGAAAAAAAAAAAAAAAGACTTGAGGGAACCAAAAACATTCTTTGACTTTGGTTTGACGTTGCTCAGTCCAACCTCCTCCTACCCAGGGGAATACATTTCTCGATATATTTGATAACAAACACAAATCACTGTGCGCAGCCTCAGATGGGGGTGGGGGACGGAAGAGCCTTTTGGAGAAAGCCCTCCTCCGTTAGAAACAATAAATAAGGGAGCGAAGCCATGCACGTTCCTTCACACACACCCCAAACGCACCTCGGCGAGCCTCCCGAGGAGGGAAACTAGTGGGGCAGAGCCCTGAACCACCTCTCTTTCTCCATAAGCATCTCAAGACTTGGAAACTAACAGGACAGACCTTTTCTTCCTCCTTCCCGCCCTCCTTCCCACCTCCAACAGACCCAAGAGCAGAAGCAGGGGCGCCAGCCCCGCGCACTGCGCCTGCAGCCGCCGCTGAGACCCGAGCTGCCGGGCGGCGGGGCGGCCCGCGGCAGGCGGACCGGAGCTGCAGCCGGGGGTCTCTGCGCCTCGCACCCCCAAGCCCGGCGCTGCCGACGAGCGGCCGCCCGGGTCCCTGCCCTCGCTCCGGCCTCGCTCCCCCGAGAGGAGACAAAAGGAAGGTTCAGCCGGGTCACCGCGCGGCCGCTGACGGGGAAGCAGAGTCGACCCCTGCGCGGCCGCCCCCCACACAAAGGGGATCCCCGCCTGGGTCGCGGCGTCGGCGCGCTCGTCCCCGCCCAGCGCGCGGGCTCTCACCCACCTGCAGGTGTCTGTGCGTCTGTCCATAGGAACGCGGGCGGCGGGGGGGCCTGCGGGAGCCGGGCAGCCCGGGCTGGACGGGGCGGGCCGGAGGGGCGCGAGGGCGGGAGGAAAGCGGCCGGAGGACCGGGCACCGAAGGCAAAAGGCGCGGGGAAGGCGCCCGGCGGGCGGCGGACCGAGGCGCGGGGCGGGGGGCGGGGGCGCCAGCCTGGCTCGGCCGACCGGCGCGTTACCTGTGCGCCCCGCCCGCGTGCGCGCCCGGCTCGGAGCGCGGCGGGCGGGCAGGCGGCGCAGGGTCGGGGCGGGGCTGGCGATGGGCGGGGCCTGACCTAGCTCCAGCCGGCACCGGAAACGCTCCGTGGTCGGCAAGACCCACAGGAAGTGTGTAATGACACCTCCTACGGCACGCACCAAGCTCGCAGTCGTCGCCCAGAGGTGTAGACTGAGCCTCCTTGCTGCAATAATATCGCGCTGCACGCGGCGGGCTGGCGCGTCCTGGAGGTTACAACCGGTCCTCCGCGCGCACGAGCTCAGTCTCTGCTGCCCCGACAGGTGTGGAACCCGCCATCCCCGCTATGGTCCGAGGAAGTGTGCAGCACCGCCCCCTGCTACACGTCCCGGGCCCGCGGTCCCCGATGCCCCCCGGAGCTCTGTGCACCTCCACTGAAATGCAAGGAGCAGACAGAACCTACACCGTCCGTGAGGTGTGTGAGTCCCCTTATAACGCATTGAGTAGAGTTACCTCTCCGCCCAGGGATGTGCGTTAACACTTTCACCGAGATGATATGTACAGTCCACAGTCACACCCTTATCCCATCGAGGGAGCGGGGATGCTTAATGACACCTGAAATACACTAAAACTAGGTCCTCCAGCAAACCAGGGACACAAGAACACCACCTACACGACTCTGCACAGCAAAGCTGAAGCTGGACTTACTAGGTGCTACCAGGCTTGGTCCACCTTTATTTTACCTAACACTTACATAGTACATGCTGTGTGCCCACAGTTTGCACTGAGTACCTAGCGAATATTTATTTAATCCTAAGAACTCTGAACAGTGGGTGCTATTAATATTGCCATTTTATGGATAAGGATTAACATTGTCATTTTATGGATATGGATGAGGCACAGAGAAATTAAGAAATATGTTCAACATCACATATATAGTAGCTAGAGGAGCCTGGATTCATTGCAGACAGTCTGGCTTCAGAGTCTGCTCTTAACTCCCTTTCTGTGTACAGCACTGACCATCTCCAAAACAGTAATCATGGTAATAAATAACATTTATACCGTATCTGATGGGCCTTAATTAGTGCCCACATCTTGGCCTCACCTCACCTGTGACAGGCATACCCCAGTCACTTGTACCCTTGGAGTAGGTAAAGGAAGAGAAGAATATTTTTGAGGCAGAAAAAGAGGCTAACTTCTTAGCAAAGGAGAAGATATCCAGGGTCGCCCAGAATCCAGGCAGGTAACTTCATTGCCACATCAAGCATGTTCTCTCCTTTAGGGTAGCTTCTGCCAACCCCTCTCCATCTCTAGAGCTGATTCAGGTTGATGTTCTTAACACTCCTCTATCAGCACTCTTCCAGGTCTAGGCTGAAATTTGAAATCTGTGTAAATTTTGACACAATAATGTTTGTACAAACAAAAAAGACCAAAAATGAAAACCCCCTAGTTAACTGCTGCATATTCTAAAGATGGGATCTTGTGGAGAAATTGGAACTCTTATGCAACGGTGGTGGGAATGTAGATGGTACCACCACTATGCAAAACAGTGTGAAAGTTCCTTAAAAAACTAAAACTAGAGCTAACATGTGATCCAGCAATCCCACTTATGGGTAAGTGTCCAAAAGAATTGAAAGCAGGATATCGAAGAAATATTTGCACACTCATGTTCATTGCAGCACTATTCACAATAGCCAAGAGGTTGAAGCAGCCCAAATGTTCATCAACAGATAAATAGATAAATGAAAATGTAATATATACATATAATGGAATATTATTCAGCCTTAAAAATGAAGGAAATCCTATCACAGGCCACAACGTAGATGAACCTTGAGGATGTTGTGCCAAGTGCAATAAACCAGTTACAAAAGGACAAATACTGTTATGATTTGATGTATATGAGGTATGTAGAGGTATGTAAATTGTGTGATTATGTCAAACTCGTGGAAACAGACAGTAGAATAGTGGTTGCTAGAGGGTAGAGGGAGGGGAAAATAGTGCTATAATGTTCACTGGGTATAGAGTTTCAATTTTGCAAGATGAAAAAGTTCTAGAGATGTTACACAATAATGTAAATATAACACCACTGAACTGTACACTTAAAAGGAGTTACAAAAGTACATTTTAAATTGTTTTTGCCACAATTAACTTTAAAAAAAATCTAATTTTATTTGTTTAAAGGATATTTCATCATAATGAATTTTTTTAATGATGCAGGCATCCAACCATGATGAGGTACCTTGTCGAATAAACTAACTCTGCCACTGAGGACTGTAAAAGCTGTTTAAATAAATAAATAAAAAGTCTGTTTAAAACAATTGGAGAGCAACCCTGTCATCCAAGGCTTGAGAGTCCAAGAGCCCCCAGGAAGAAGGGAAATACTTTGAAGTGAGTCCTGCATTCTCAGCCACTCTTCCTTCTCAGGGCATTGTTGATTTGTGTCTAGGAGTGTGGAAGTCAGAAAGAAGCACCCTAGAGCTTACTGGCAGTCTTACTGGCCTGGTGATACAAAATTTGGAGTCAGGTCTATTAGGGCAGCTAGGACTTGAGAAACCAAGATCCCAGATAAAGCAATCACAGTAAACCTAATGGGTTGGCTGAAGGCCATAATCCCGGCACTTTGGGAGGGTGTGGCAGGAGGATTGCTTGAGACCAGGAGTTTGAGACCACCCTGGGTAACATAGTGAGACCCCCATCTCTACAAAAAGAAAAAAAAAAAAAATTAGCTAGGCCTGGTGGCCCACATCTCCAGCTCCAGCTACTCAGGAGAAAGAAAGAGAGCGAGAGAAAAGAGACCTGTGGGATTATGCTTTTATTAGGTCCATAGGCATTACGCCCTTAAAAAACCACATGCGCAAAGGAGGGGAACTTATTTCCAAGGCTCTGGTGTTGACCATTAAGTTTTTGTGGTGTTCTGTTTTGTTTTGAGACAAGGTCTCGCTCTGTCACCCAGGCTGGAGTGCAGTGGCATGATCTCAGCTCACTGCATCCTCTACCTCCCTGTCTCAGTCAATCCTCCTGCCTCAGCCTCTTGAGTAGCTGGGACTAGAGATGTGGGCCACCATGCCCAGCTAATTTTTTTTTCTTTTTGTAGACACAGGGGTCTCACTATGTTACCCAGGGAGGGTCTCAAACTCCTGGCCTCAAACAATCCTCCTGCCGCACCCTCCGAACCTGCCGGGATTACAGCCCTCAGTCAACCATTAGGTTTTTTCATGGTCAGCAGCTGAGGGATATGTTGTGTTTGGGGGTCTATAAGATGAACAAGTGGGCTGTATCAACCACACCAGGAGGGGAAGTTTGTTTTGTTTTTGTTTTGTTTCTTGAGACAGAGTCTTGCTGTGTGGCCCCGGCTGGAGTGCAGTGGCGTGATCTCAGCTCACCGCAGCCTCCTCCGCCTCCCACATTCAAGTGATTCTCGTGCCTCAGCCTCCCAAGTAGCTGGGATTATAGGTGCGCGCCATCCTGCCCGGCTAATTTTTGTATTTTCAGTAGAGGCAAGGGTTTACCATATTGGCCAGGCTGGTCTTGAACTCTTGACCTCAAGTGATCCTCCCACCTTGGTCTCCCAAGGTGTGGGATTACAGGTGTGAGCCACCACACCTGGCCAGAAGGGTAAGTTTTAACGAGGCCAAAGGTCACGGCGGGGGCCAGGGGGTGGGTATACAACTGGGTTTCCAAAGACTTAGGCCAGGCCTAAAAATGAATACCAAAGCAGCAACTATATTAAAAAATTTATGACACTGGTACATGCTTCAACATGGATAAACCTGGAAAAGCTTACAAAGCTATGCGAAAGAAGCCAGTCACAAAGGGTCATATATTATATGATTCCATTTATATGAAGTGTCTAGAATATACAAATCAATAGGGAGAGAAAGTAGACTAATGATTCCCCAGGGCTGAGAAGTTTCGGTGAAAATGTGAGGTAACTACTACAGAGTAAAGTTTCTTTTTGGGGTGATGAAAATATTCTAAAATTGGATGATATTTATGAAACTCTGATTATACTAACAACTACTGAATTGTACATTTTAATGGGTGAACTGTATGGTATGTGAGTTATTTCTCAATAAAACTGTTTCAAAAAGAAAGCATCAAATACAAATCCTAGGCCAGGCATGGTGGCTCATGCCCGTCATCTCAGCACTTTGGGAGGCCAAGGTGGGAGGATTGCTTGAGCCCAGGAGTTTGGGACCAGCCTGGGCAACAAAGTGAGACCCCGTCACTACAAAAAAATTAAACAATTAGCCGGGCGTGGTGGCACACGTCTGTAGTCCCAGCTACTTGGAAGCCTGATGTGGGAGAATCGGTTGGTCCTAGGAGCGTCAGGGCCACAGTAAGCTGTGTTTGTGCCACTGCACTCCAGCATGGGTGACAGAGCAAGACTCTGTCTCCAAAAAAAAAGGAAAAAGGAGTCCAATAGAGGGCCCAGTCTGAGGAAGGGGCACAGGTGCCAAGTCCAGCTGTGAAGGTGCCGTGGTGTGAAGGAGCCATGTCCAGCAAGAAGGACCCCCTAAAACAGTTCAAGAAGCAGGCCAAGAAAATGGATGAGGAAGATAAGACTTTCAAGTGAAAGCAAAAAGAGGTGCTAAAACAAAATGATTTATCCCAACAATTGCAGAATACAAGTTCCTTTCTTTCATTATTTTTATTTGTTTTGAGACAGAGTCTCACTCTGTCACCCAGCCTAGAGTAACATGGATCATAGCACACTGCAGCCTTGACCTCCATGTTCAAGCGATCCTCCCACATCAGCCTCCTGAATAGCAGGGACTGCAGGTGGGTGTCATCATACCCAGCTAATTTTTTTTTCTTTCTTTCTTTCCTTTTTTTTTTTTTTTTGAGACAGAGTCTCACTATGTCACCAGGCTAGAGTGCAGTGGTGCGATCTCGACTCACTGCAACCTCCACCTCCCAGGTTCAAACGATTCTCCTGCCTCAGCCTCCCAAGTAGCTGAGACTACAGGCACGCGCCACGATGCCCAGCTAATTTTTGTATTTTTAGTAAAGATGAGGTTTCACCATGTTGGCCAGGATGGCCTTGATCTCTTGGCGTTGTGATCCGCCTGCCATGGCCTCCCAAAGTGCTGGGATTACAGGTGTGAGCCACCACACCCGGCCATACCCAGCTAATTTTTAATTTTTTTTTGTAGAGATGTGGTCTCGCTATATTGCTCAGGTTGGTCTTGAACTCCTGGGCTCAAGTGATCCTCTCACCTTGGCCTTCGAAGTGTTGGAATTACAGGCGTGAGCCACCATGCCCAGCCTAGATGTTCCTTTTAAGTGCATATATAATGTTCACTAAAAAAGGCCATATAATTAGCTATAAAACAAGTCTCGAGAAATTTAAAACGATTGAAGTCACACAAAGTATATTTTCTAACCACCGTAAAGCTAAATTTGAAATCAATTATAGATCAATATCTGGAAACTCTATGAATATTTGAAAATTAAACATGTTTCTATGTTCCTCATTGACTAAAGAAGAACTCAGAAGGAAAGTAGGAAAATCTCTCGAAGTGAATGAAAAATTACACAATATATCAAATGTTTGTGGGAAAATGTTAAGGCAGTTCTAAAAGTAAAATTTATGGCTTAAAAGTTTATATCATAAGAAAAAGAAGGCCCAAGAGAATGAACTAACTTTTAATCTTCAGAAGCTAGAAGAAAGGACATATTAAACACAAAGAAGAAAACAAATAAGATAGTAGAAATCAACTTAAAACAGAAAACAGACCCCCCCAAAAAAACAAAAGAAAGAAAGAAAATAAAGGAAAACATAAAGTATTTTGTAAAAAATCATTGCCAGGCATGGTGGTTCATACCTGTAATCTCAGTGCTTTGGGAGACCAAGGTGGGTGAATCGCTTGAGCCCAGGAGTTTGAGACCATCCTGGGCAACATAGTGAGACCTTGTCTCTACAAAATTAAAATTAAAATATTAGCCGAGCATGGTGGTGTGTGCCTGTGGTCTTAGGTCATCTAGAGGCTGAGGTGGGAGGATCACTCTAGTCCGAGAGTTTGAGGTTGCAGCGAGCTGTGCTTACGCCAGTGTACTCCAGCCTGGGTGAGAGTGAGAATCTGTACTAAAGCTCCATTTACATTAGTCAAGAAAATGGACATTACTAATTTCAAAAATGAAAGAAGGAATTCATAGACATTAAAGTGACAATATAGAATATTGAAGTCAACTTTATGCCGCTAAATTGAACAACTTAAATTCTTTAAGAGACAAAAATGACAAAATGGGCTCTAGAAAAAAATATAAATTTGAATAGTTTTCTTTCTATTAAGATATCGAAGCCTGGCCAACATAACAAGACCCACAAAACAGATTTTTTTTTTTTTTTAATTAGCTGGCATAGTCACATGCTCCCGTAGTTCTAGCTACTCAGGACGCTGAGGCAAGAGGATTGCTTGAGCCCAGGGGTTCAAGGACACAGTGAACTATGATTGCTCCACTCCACTCCAGACTAGGTAACAGAGCAAGACCCTGTTTGTAAAAAAGAAAAAAAAAAATGAATTTGCAGTTTAAAACTTTCCCTTAAGGAAAATCTGGCCCGGGTAAATTCACTGATAAATCTGATAAATTCTGTCAAACTTTTAAGAAAAAATAATGCCGACCGGGCGCGGTGGCTCACGCCTGTAATCCCAGCACTTTGGGAGGCCAGGGCGGGTGGATCACGAGGTCGGATCGAGACCATCCTGGCTAACACACTGAAACCCCGTCTCTACTAAAAATACAAAAAATTAGCCGGGCATGGTGGCGGGCGCTTGTAGTCCCACCTACTCCGGAGGCTGAGGCAGGAGAATGGCATGAACCTGGGAGGCGGAGCTTGCAGTGAGCCGAGATCGCGCCACTGCACTCCAGCCTGGGCAACAGAGAGAGACTCCCTCTCGGGAAAAAAAAAGAAAAAAGAATGCCCATCTTTCAGAAACTTTTTCAAAATATAAGGGAACACTTCCTAACTCCTTTTTTGAGACCACCATTACTCTGAGACCAAAAACAGACAAAGACGTGTCAAGAAAACTACAGCCCAGGCCGGGCGCGGTGTCTCACACCTGTAATCCCAGCACTTTGGGAGGCCGAGGCGGGCCGAGGTCAGGACATCGAGACTATCCTCAAAAAAAAAAAAAAAAAAGAAAAGCTATGGCCCCAATATGGCAAAGGGACACAAATACAAAATTGAATCCACCAATATATAATTAATACAATATGACTAAATGGGATTTTTCCTAGAAATAATAAAGTTAGCTTTTCACTCAAAAATCAATCATTACATTGTTTCTTCTTATGTAAAATAATAATAATTTTTTTTTGAGACGGAGTCTTTACCATCTTTATATTGACTTAAACATCTCAAAATTTAGAAACAGAATTGCCTGGAGAAGAATATCATAAGGAAGATAAAAAGTCTAAAATAAGAGATTTGTGTGCTGTAAGGTTTAAAATCTCATCCCATGTGGGCCCATTATTGAAGGTTTATTAGTGTCTTTTGGAGGTGTCATAATTCACTGATTCTTTGCAATCTTTGTGTCCTTGCATTGTTGTCTGAGCATTTAAGAAGACCGCCCCTGGCTGGGCATGGTGACTCACGCCTGTAATCCCAGCACTTTGGGAGGCCGAGGCAGGCAGATCACGAGGTCACGAGATCAAGACCATCCTGGCTAACATGGTGAAACCCCGTCTCTACTAAAAATACAAAAATTAGCCTGGCATGGTGGCGGGCGCCTGTAGTCCCAGCTACTCAGGAGGCTGAGGCAGGAGAATGGCATGTACCTGGGAGGTGGAGCTTGCAGTGAGCCGAGATTGCGCCACTGCACTCCAGTCTGGACAACAGAGCGAGAGTCTGTATCAAAAAAAAAAAAGAAGAAGACCGCCCCCTCTTCTGTCTTATGAAGGTGTTCTTTGGCAGGAGTAGACCTTCACTATTTAGCCTGTGATTCTGAAAGGGCCAGCTCCCAGATAAGCTGGAATGACCCCAGATAGGCAGAGCTTGTTGTGATTTCTCTAGTTGACTGGGCTACTGCCTTTGCCCTGATACTGGATAGAGCTGCTGGCTGGGTACTGTGAGGGCTTTTGGTCAGGTTAGTCACAGGATATATTCCCTAGCCAAGCAATTCTGATATTTGGGATCTGCAGTTAGGGAAGGCTGCGGGCTGGGATTGGAAGTTAGGTAGAGTCACTGCTTGGGACAAGTGGGATCACAAGCTATGCTCCTTAGAATTGCACAATTGAGGCTGGGTGCGGTCTATAATCCCAGCACTTCGGGAGGCCGAGGCAGGTGGGTCACGAGGTCAGTAGTTCGAGACCAGTGTGACCAACATGGAGAAACCCTGTCTCTACTAAAAATACAAAAATTAGCTGGGCGTATTGGTAGGTGCCTGTAATCCCAGCTACTCGGGAGGCTGGGGCAGGAGAATCGCTTGAACCTGGGAGGCAGAGGTTGCAGTGAGCTGAGACTGTGCCATTGCACTCCAGCCTGGGCAACAACAGTGAAACTACATCTCCAAAAAAAAAAAAAAAATTGCAGAATTGAGGATTGCCTGCCTGTCAGGATAGAACTGTGGGGTAGGCTTTTGGCTGAGTTAAGTGGTTGTTTGACTTCTCAGGTCAAGCCAGTCTGGCCCCTTTGCATTTCTGAAATGTTCAGAGGTGGGAGTCTTCCTGCGTGGGTAGGTTGTTAGGTGGGATTTTTGGCTGAGGGCTGAGTAAATCTTACGTTTGGCTTCCTGGGTCAAGCTGGTCTAGCTCCTTCTCTCCAGTGCATGGAGGTGGGAGTTTCCTTGCTTGAGTAGGATTGTTAGGGTGGGCTCTGAGTCTGGGCACAGAGACTAGCTATCTAGGGACTCAAGCTAGCTTGAAATACCCACCATGCTTCTGAAAGTGACTAGCTCAGTTTTGTGGGTAGGCTTTGAGACTGGCTGGTATCTCTCATCTGGTGCCACAACTGGCAGAAACGTAAAGGTATTACCAAGATCCACGTGCTGGTTACTATGACCTCTGCCTCCTTTCATTGTTTCTACCTGGCCCTGAGTGGTCTAGTGATGCCATTTCCCCAAGTGTTCCAGGGGAAAACACAGTGGGCTGCCTGGGAAACATCTCAGAATACACTAGGGAAGCTACATGACTGTCTCAATTTCTCTTTTCCCCTAGTAGAAACTGTGGGCCAGGAAAATCTTCTGTCTTGCATTGTGCTGACTTGGAGGGAAAGGGGTGCCACAGTTGGAATAAGACCATTCTTCCTTGGGCAACATAGTGAGCTACAGTCTCTTAAAAAGAAAAAAAAAAAAAAAGACTGTTCTCTTTACCCTTCTAATTCAGATTTCATTCAGTTCTGTGGACCATGTGTGTCTCAAACTTGTTTCCAAGTATTGGGGTTTACAAAAGGATTTTCTGCCCTGTGGATAGTTTCTAGGTGAACTTTCTGTTGGTTGGGAATGAAGCCTGATACTTCCTAAACTGCCATCATTCCCCTAGATACAGCTGTTTGTCTCTATTTAAGTACATTTGGCTTCAACAAACATGGGTTGGGGAAAACAGCACAATAAATATTTTTAACGTAAAAAAATCATTTTAGACTAGGCAAGGTGGCTCACACCTGTCATTCCAGCACTTTCAGAGGCCAAAGCAGGAGGATTGCTTGAGACCAAGAGTTTGAGATGAGCCTGGGTAACAGAGCAAGACCCCCATCTCTAAAAAAAGTAAAAGTAATTTTAAAAAATCATTTTAATTCACCATATTAATAGAATAAAGGAGAATAACCCTAATCGTCTCAATAGATAATAGGAATAGCATTTGACAAAATTCAGCAATCATATGATTAAGAATACTCAGCAGATAAACAATAATCAGCCTGATAATGTGCATCTACAAAAAAAACACCCTACAACTGTCATAGTTAATGGTGAAAAAACACAGTGTTTTCCCCCTAAGACTAAGAACAAGGCTGGGATATCCATTTTTACCACCAGTATTCACCACTATACTGTGGGTCTAACAGTGCAATATGACAAGAAAAGAAATATATAAGGCACACAGAATGTTAAAGAAGAAATAAAACTATCTTTATTTGCAGATAACTATCACATACATAGAAAATCCTAAGGGATTTACAAAAAAGCTGCTAAAACTAGTAAGTAGGTTTAACAGTATTGCAGGACACAAAGTATTTCTGTATCCTAACACAGAATAATTAAAAACTGGAATTTAAAAAATTATTTAGGCTGGGCATGGTGGCTCACACCTATAATCCCAGCACTTTGGGAGGCTGAGGTGGGAGGATTACTTGAAGCCAGGAGTTTGAGACCAGCCTGGGCAACAAAGTGAGACCTTGTCCATACAAAAAAAAAACAAAGCCAGGCATGGTGGTATTTGCCTGTAATCCCAGCTACTTGGAAAGCTGAGGTGGGAGCCCAGGAAAGCTGAGACTTGGAAAGCTGAGACCTTGAGCCCAGGAATTCAAGGCTGCAGTGAGCTATGAGCATGCCACTGCACTCTAGAATGCACTGCAGAAAAAAGAAAACATCTGTGCACTGAGGTACACTATGAAAGCATTACATGACTGTTTTGGGAAAAACTCCAAACCGTTTTTCCTCTGCTCTTATACCAACACAACAATCACCAACACACAAGAAGACTTCCGTGACCAAATATGTGAGGGTTTTTCCCACACACTAAGCAGTGGACACCAAGTGGGTGTCCTCCAATTTTATTCTGACACTATCTACTTGGAGATAGTGGGTATCACGATGTTGCCCACTATCTACTATCTCCAAAGTGTTAGATGTCACAGGTCGAGGGCTCAGTCCCCAAAACTGGCCCACCTCCCAGACACCAGTTGTAACTCTGGGCCTCTGGAAATTCTGACCAACTGACTTCAAGTTGGGGTTCCTACAACCCCCACTTGGGGTTCGATTAATTTGCTGGTACAGCTCACAGAACTCAGGGAAACACATTTACCAGTTTATCGTAAAAAAAATTTAAAGGATACATATGAAGAGATGCGTAGGGCACAGTATTGGGGAAGGGGGCACAGAGCTCTCCAGCCCTCCCTGGGTGTGTCACCCTCCAGAACCCTCGTGTTCAGCTATCCAGAAGCTCTTGGAACCCAGTCCTCTTGGGTTTTTATGGAGGCTTCATTAAGTTGGCATTCTTTCCCCCAGCATATGGAGCAGGACCCTCTCTGGAATGAGGGTTTATATGACCCACAGTTCTGCCTTGGGGAGGTGAAAGGAAGGCAAGAGAAGGTCAGAGAGATTCCGTTTCCTGAGGCCTGCCTGCAAGGCCTGACACACCCAACATTGTAACAAAAGCTTGTAACAACGCTATAGGAATTATAAGCCAGGAACCCTGGAGAAAAACATAGAGGGGGAGAGGGGGAGAGGGGGAGGGGGGAAGAGAGAGAGAGGAAAAAAACACAATGACCCAACCTCATGGCATTTCACTCTTAGACTTTTATCTTGACTCTGAGAGACTCAAGATTCAATTTAAAAATGGCATCCTTAATTCTTTTCTTTTTTTTTTTTTTAAAGACAGAGTCTTACTCTGTTATCCAGGTTGGAGTGCAGTGGTGCAGTCTTGGCTCAATGCAACCTCCACCTCCTGGGCTCAAACAATTCTCACACTTCAGCCTCCTGGGTAGCTGGGATTACAGGCCACGCTGCCACACCCGGCTAATTTTTGTATTTTTAGTAGAGATGGGGTTTCACCATGTTGGCTAGGCTGGTCTCGAACTGCTGGCCTCAAGTGATCCGCCGACCTCAGCCTCCCAAAGTGCTGGGATTACAGGTGTGAGCTACCATGCCTGGACAGCATCCTTAAAATTTTTTTTTTTTTGAGACGCTCTCCCTTTCCCCCCCAGGCTGGAGTGCAGTGGCGTGATGTCAGCTCACTGCAAGCTCTGCCCCCCCGGTTCACGCCATTCTCCTGCCTCAGCCTCCTGTGTAGCTGGGACTACAGGCGCCTGCCACCACGCCCGGCTAATTTTTTTTTTTTGTATTTTTAGTAGAGACGGGGTGTCACCGTGTTAGCCAGGATGGTCTCGATCTCCTGACCTTGTGATCCGCCCGTCTCGGCCTCCCAAAGTGCTGGGATTACAGGCGTGAGCCACCGTGCCCGGCCCTTAAATTTTTAAAGAACTGTGTACTTCACCTTCTGGCTATGTTTGCCTTTTACATGTATTAGGGCCTAGAAGCTGCAAATACTTACAAAAATGGTGAAATCTTACTAAAGATAAATGAGAATTATGATGACCATTATGTGGAACATTCCAGATGAATAAGACTGTTTGTTCATCTAAGAATTGAGTTTAAAAATGAGGGCTTCTGAATCAGGCCCTCCCAGGGATACCTACTGATGTGCAAAAGCTTCTAAAAAGATTTCAAAAATGTTTGCCTCTTTAAAAGATCCCATGTAGAAGGCAAATGAAAAGCTTTAGCAACTAGTTTATAAGAAGATTGAATCTGCCAACCTTTTCACTTAGTTACTATTTTACTCCAAAGGCAAAAAGAATGCTAGGTAATATTTATAAAAATTAGGCCCGTGGGTAAAGCAGGTTTGCTTCTTTTTCAGAACTATCCATCTGCGTCCAGAAATAGGAAACCCTTTGTCTGCTCTATTTGCTAATGGGCTCTGCCCTGAACTCAGTAATCTAGTTAAGAAACAGAAGCTAAGTTGAAAAGACCGCCTATTGAATTAAATCAGTCTCCAAAATTTGCATTTCTGGTATTTGGCCAGTTATTTTGAAACTCTTTGTAAAAATGTGTATCTATAAAGGAAAATCAGTAGAAATTCTTACAATAGGTGAGAGCATTAGTCCAAATAAACCTCACCTTCGACCATTTTGTCTTAACTGGGCTTCTTAGCATCACCTTTCTGTCTTGGCAAATAACAATATTTGGGCCTGAAATGTAAGTTCTTTGCCTTTGAGATGTAAATTTTCTACCTTGTGTTACCTAGGAACCATCCCTTTCAAAATGCAATTCAGGATAGAAAATTTTTAAATGGTTATTTAAAAAAGGGATGAATAGTAGACTGTGATGGGTTTAAAACAAAGGTGTAATCTAATGATTGGATGGATCAGAGGAACTCATTGCTGGTCCCCTAACATTACAAGCTCAAAACCAGTCAGCTCAATTTACTCCAATTTGGAAAAAATTTTAAAGCCAGAAGGCAGAGATTCCGATGGGCAACCTAACAATCACTTAGGGCAATAATCAAGCAGGTCAGTCAAGAAAAGGGCAAGGTCCCTTGACTCAATCCCCCTGTTGGAATGGGTGTAATTAGCAAATTCATGTTTTAATGACCAGAACCCAGAGATTGCTGCCTCACGGTATTTTCTACTTCTCATTTTCCCAAACCTTAAAGAATGTCAAAGAATAAAATCTCAACAAATTAAATTGTAAAGATCTAATTGGCTTTTATTAGCGATTCATGAACCGGGTAGCATCCAGCCTACAAAATAAACAGAAGCTCCACCAGGTGTGACAGAACGGTCTGCATTTGTAAGGCAGCACTAGCAGGAACAAGGAAACAGCATAGTAGAAGTAGCAGATTGGTTAACATCAGGTTACTTCAGGTTACGTTCCTTGTGTGGATTAAAGCAGAGGGGGCTTCCTCGTCATCATCACGCTGGCTCATGTTGACTGGACTCCCTTTGATCAGTTGCAGTGAATCTCTGGACTTGTTGAAACTGTCCTATTTTTAAGTTCACTTTGATTACATGGACTCCATTCCTGGATGGAGAGGTGAGATCTTGGAGTTCCATTCAACATAAATGTATTGGAAAGTTTTTGTTAGATAGGGCTTGTTAATTTTGGCCTTGGGCTACTCCTTTCCCATCTCTGATCCTCTGCTTCCTAACCTGTAAAATACAGATTAAATGCTCCTGACTATGATTCTAAGAAATGTCAGGATTAGCTAAATTGCTTAATGGCACAATATTAGAGTGGAGGATGAGAAGCAAAATTGTTACGCTGAGCAAGTATTTTTAACTGATTGAAATGAAAGATAAGAGCTTTTTTAGAGTTTATCTTCCCCTCAACCCTCCCAGCCTCTCAAACCACTGTATCAGCTTGTGAGGGCTGCCATAAAAAAACCCCACAGATTGAGTGGCTTTTTAAATTAACTTATTTGGTGGGTAGAGATAGGGTCTTACTATGTTGTCCAGGCTGGCCTTGAACTCCTGGCCTCAAGCAATCCTCCTGCCTTGGCCTCCCACAGTGGATGGCTTAACAACAGAAATTTATTTCTCACTATTCTGGAGATTAGAAGTCAAAGATCAAGGTGCTGGTGATTTTGTTTCTTCTGAGGCCTCTCTCTTTGCTTGCAGATAGCTGCCTTCTCACTGTGTCCTCTCCTGGTCCTTGTTCTGTGCACGCATCGCTGGTATCTCTTATGTCCAAAGGACACCATGTTGGATTAGACTAACAGCCTCCTTTGAACTCAGTCACCTCTTTAAAGACCTCATCTCCAAATAGAAATGGGAGGTAGGACTTCAACGAAGGAATTGGGGGTTACACAATTCAGCCCATACCAATGCCCTATCCTAAGGTTCCTGTTTCAAAACATGGTAGCCAAATGCATACTCCTAGGGAGAAAATTATTTTGTTTTAGGACAATTTAAACATATTTTTACATGGAATACATATTGCAATTTGTTAAATTACATTAGTAATATTTTCCTATGGCTAAGTCTACCTGGAAAGCTAGTTATCAAAATAAAAAATGAATTGTTTCATTTAGTCCTCACCAGTAGTAGTTAATTCGTTTTTTGTGATTTTTGTTAAATGCACTATATACGATTTTCTTTAAAATAAGTATATAAAAATCAAATACATCATTAAAATTTTCATTAGTATACAATCCAAAACTAAAAATTTTAAAACAGACTAGCTTCATTTTACATGACAAAGAGCTAATTTTACTGCTTGATCTGACTGGCTGCCCAAAATACTTTTCTTGGAGAAAGACAGTGAGTGAGATGTAAGGCTCAAAGGGTTAAACCCTTGAAATATAAAAACACATACTGTCTTAGAATCCCACTTAATGAAGCTTATGTTTGATTAGCTTGCTGTTTTAATTACAATTTCAGGTCTTTTAGAGACAAATTATTTTTTCCAGAACAAACGTGCATATCCTTATAACACAACAGGGAAGAAAACAAACATTAGATTTTAACTGTTGAGCTTTTTTTACTTTTTGAGCATAGCAGTCGATATTTTTTCTTTTTTTTTTAATCTTTTCCTTCACAGTCTGGCATTCATCTGATTCATTAGCTTCTCCAATTTGATTGCTAGGGCCATGTTACCTTTAATCTTCAATTTTCCTGACATGAATGCCATTGTTGGTTTTAGTTTCCCTAAAATGAGAAAAGGAGAAGAGAGAAAAGCAACCATGAATGCCCTTAGGGATATACTGCTTTAAGAACACTCATTCTAAAAGAATCTCGAGTTCTATAAACCTCAGAAGCACAGAAATTTCTGTTACAGCATTTTATATCAGTATCTTGGGAATCCCAATTCCTAGACTTAGATGTTAACAATATCCTATAAGAGCTAGCATAAAAACCACAATCAGCAAAAGATTAGAGCAAATGTTTTTACACTAAAAAGATTTTTATACACTAAAGGATACACAGCCCTCTAATGAATTCTGCTAAACAAATACTGTCTATTTTAGTTAACTTTCCAACTTATGATAGTTCATTAAACTTTTAACATTTCAAGTTTAAGTTAAAAAAACCAAACAGTGTAAATGAACAAAATATTCTTAAGAAATGATCATTAAAAGTATAGTGTATAACACATTAAAAATATGTGTTAGCATTACTTTAACCACAGAAATGCCAGGGTATAAAAAATGTGAGCATTAAAATAGAATTGTAGCTAGTAACAACATGTAATAAATATGAGCTCCATGGAGAGAAGTACATTTGTTATCTGCTACTCTTATTCCAGTGTCAGTACGGGGTCTGTCACATAGTGGAATTAATGAGGAAACAGACTCAAAAAGGATTTTGACTTGCCCAAGGTCACACAGCTTGTATGAGGCAGTGCTGCAATTCAAAGCCAGATATGTCTGCCTTTCATTTATGACTTTTTTTTTCCTTTTCTTTTTATTTTGAGACAGGGTCTCACTCTGTCTCCCAGGCTGGAGTACAGTGGTGTGATCGTTGCTTACTGCAGCCTCGACTTCCCAGCCTCCTACCTCAGCCTCCTGAGTAGCTGGACTACAGGTGTGCAACACCATGCAGGGCTAATTTTGTAGAGATGAGGTTTTGCTCTGTTGCCCAGGCTGGTCTCAAGTGATCCACTTGCCTCCCAGAGTGCTGGGATTACAGATGTGAGCCATCTGGCCCAGCCTCATTTATGATTTTGTCTTACATTATGCTAAATGATATAGATGACAGATCTCCTAGAAGGCACAAAATGTGTTTGGTATATTAGTAGCCACCCTCCCCACCACTGTGCTCCACACAGGTTCTTTGTAGAGAAAGTATATGAGTTAATGTATTTTATATATATTAAGCTATTAAATGCCTTTAAATGATTCCAAATAGAGGTTGTAGCAAAGCCTCATAGAGTTATTATAAGGTAGAAAGGATCAAGTCCAACTCTTTTAATGAAAAACTGAGCTGTGTCCTACTTTAAGACAATGTGATGTTTAAATCCCAATACTAGCAAATAATAAATGAAGGGCAACTTTTATTTACATGGAGGATACTGAAGGATCTTTATTATTGAAGGAACAGAACAGCCCCTCAAAAAACACAGACATCTGGGTGTCCTTCAGCTAAATCAACTGGATCATGCTCTGTTATTCTACAGTGAAGCCTACCATTCCACCCACCCCACTCACACACATCTTCCAATCAGCTTTGCAAAGCCTTGCCCATAGAGATGAATGGACATCAAATATAACCAAAACCAAAACATAGATAAGAGCAACTTGGAGGAAACAGAATGCAGGCTCAGACTAAAGATAACTAAAATAGAGTAAATGGAGAACAAATTAAAAATTCCATAATCTCTGCCCTCAGAGATAAAAGAAAATAATACAGCAAGGGATGGAGAACAGGATGCAGGCGGAGAGAGAGGGAAGAGGAGGAGCACAGGAAGGAGAGATGAAAAGAAGAGGGGATAAAGAGGAAGGAGAGGGGAGAAAAAGGGAAAGGGGGAAAGGCAGCGATACCAGGGAAAGACAGGGGATGGGTTGGATTGACGAGGAGGAAGAAAACAAGATGAGCTCTTAGAAATTAAAATTTTACTCAACAAAATTAAAATGCAATAGAAAGGAAAAAGAAGGTGAGTCGATCTAGAAGGTGAAAAGAATTATACAAATACATGTGCAATAGGAGAAATGCATGATTAAATCAGATGATCTTTTCTCCAGAAAGTCAGAAGAGAGAAAACTGAGAGAACTATCAAAGAAATAACGTAAGAACTTTTCAAGGGGCTGAAAAAATGACAGAAGACATTTACCTTTTATCACTGTGAAATATGAGACCACCACAGAGAAAGATGTCTCTGATTTCAGAAACTTTCAGAAAGGACAAGGGTAGATAGAAAAGATTAAGAACAACAACATCAAATTCTCAACGATAATCTTAAGATGATAAAGCAATGGCCTCAAAATTCTGAGGGAAAATGAATTGCAACCCAGAAATCTCTACCCAAACAATCAAGAGAGTTGGTAGAATAATAGTGGTTTCAGATACACACAAAAATTTTCTCTAAGGTATCCTTTCTCATGAAACTACTGGAGAATGTGTGCCACCAAAATGAAGATGTAAAGGAAGAAAGAAGACATGGGATCCAGGAAACAGGAGATTCAATGCAGGAGAGAGTTAAATTTCTAGGACAACAGCTGTGTAGCAGGCTTAATGAGCTTCAGGTCTGGATTATAACATGAAGACAAAGGGCTCCAGGGAAAAAATGGACTGACATGAGCTGATACATTTGACAATGTAGAAAACTGCATCAGGAAGCTGTGGGAAGAGTACAGGAAGACTCTGCTTAGTGTCATGTACTGAATGTTGGCATTCCCCACAAACTTCATATCTTGAAGCTCTTGCCCTCGGTGGGATGGTCTCAGGAAGTGGGGCCTTGGGAAAATAATTTGGTTTAGGGGAAATCATGAGGATGGAGCCAGAATGATGGGATTAGTGCCCTTATAAGAAAAGGAAGAGAAATAATTCAGTGGCATTTAAGTCCAGCCACAATGTTATGTACCACCACGCAACACATGTGGTATCTATCTAGTTTCAACCCATTTTCATCATCCCAAAATGAAACCCTCAGGGATTCAGCATTAGCAGTTCCCCCTGCCTCCAGACTCCGGCAACCACCAACAGCTCTCTGTGTCTATGGATGCACCCATTCTAGATATTTAATATAAAAGGATTTCGACAGTATGTGATCTTTGGTGTCTGGCTTTTTTCATTTAGCATAATGTCCCATGGTATAGCATGTGTCAGTACTTCATTCCTTTTTATGGCTGACTACTATTTCATCGTATGTATATACCACTCTTTGTTTATCCATGTATCCCTTAATGGACATTTGGGTTGTTTCCATCTTTTGCCTATTGTGAATAGCGCTGCTGTGAATATGCATGTACATTTATTTGTTTGAGTGCCTGTTTTCAATTCTTTTGAGTATAGATTTACAAGTAGAAATTGTTATTTGGTAATTCTGTAATTAACTGTACATATACATCTATGGGTTTAAACCCATGTGTCTATAGTCAACTGATCTTCAACAAGGGTGCCAAGACCATTTAACACAGGAAAAAACAGTCTATTCTACAAATGGTGCTGGGATAACTGGATATCCACATACAAAAGAATGAAGTTGGACTCTCCTACTATCTACAA